>NW_013667644.1:0-20178 GCF_000517525.1 Limulus polyphemus
CTACAAGGTTTATAGACCTAATGAATTTTGTCAGTGGGAGCGTTCATATTTTACAAGTGGTTTATAACTTAAGGAATTTGGCAGGGATAGTAAAGAATACTAGGTAAATACATTCAGCCAATTTTTATTTATTAAAAAAAAAAACATGAGTGAAAGCTAAGGAAAACATGTTATGTTATCAGGACCACTGTCACAGTTTACAGTCAAATCACCTGCTTTTATAATTTCTAAACAATCATGTTAATTTTTATTTCTGGGCTGACGTAGGAGAGAAATTGCTCCCCAAAGTATTCTGTAACCAACTTAGAATTGATAATGTTAAGGTAGACTTTTCAAATTTTCCCCTATGCTTACTACATTGGAGTCTTTCGCGGCTGATTTCCAAAGAACGAGAAGCATGTCCAATATATTTCTTACCACTTTCACACGAGATACCATCTACACCTTGTTTTTACTCTTTAAGAATGTAGTACTTGTTTCAAGTTAGATAATAAGACACTATCTTATGTGAAGGTTTAAGTATGAGTTTTATATATGTTTTATGTTATCAAAATCACGAGACAGAAAATGAAAATTCAGACTTTTTTTTATATTTCGTTTTGAAATTAAGAAGTTTAACTTGTATGATATACAAAGTCGAATTATAATTTACACCGACAACAAAGTTTTTCAATAACATTTTGAATATTACACTGTTGAGGGTCGTGACATGCGCAAAAGAGTCAGGCCCGGAAAAAGTGTTAAATCGTTAACATTTTCAAACAACTACATTTCTGCGATTTACTCATTGGAGGCCTATATATTTACAAATATACAGTGTATATTTTAAGATGGAACTATTGTTATAAAAGAAATAGATATTATATTATTAGCAAATACATTTAAGTTGCAATATTGCCAAAGAATCAACTGTTTTACCGAAACTTTTTATTAAATATATTTCCTATCGTGGAAAACTAAAAAAGACGAGTCTTGAACAGCACAAGGTATACATCCAATAGGTCTTTATTACTTACTGTACGAAATAACAAGATAATATAAATTGTTATCATAATTACACCAAATACTTTACCAGTTCATAAACTAAATCTCAATATGAAAAAATACAAAACTATCACAAATCACCAATACAATCATAAATCTCACAAAACATCAATTTTGAATTACATTCTGTACGTTCTAGTTAATTATTCCAACAAGTTATTCATGATCATCTAACCACATCTTCCAATTAAAGTTTCAACTTCCCCCAAAAGTGTAAAAAAATTCTCACTTTAATCATGACAATCACCTGAAGGTAGTTGCTGCATTTTCGTTGCTTTTTTTTAAAGACCTTCAGGAAGTTTTCATAAAGATTAACAAGCAACACAACGGAGACTGGCTGAAAACAACGTTGGCAAATTATAACACATGAATTTTGTATACTGATATTCCAATATATATATATATATATATATCTATAAAGGATCACGAATTTCGGAAAAGTACAATAAATACAAATCTAACAATAACACACCTACAAATATGTATCTAAGTCACACGTAGGCTGGTTCACAATAGCATTTCAGTTGTGTTTTTGGCTTCCATAAATACAACTGATGAGTTCTGACATTAAATAAAAGGCCTTCTTAACAAAAGACATATCTGAATTTCTGTTTGTACACTTTTGATTTGAAAATTTTAGTTAACATATCTCCACTACAACGTAATTTTTATCACACCTGGTGTAGCGAAACGGTTTTACACTACAGCACTGAGTTTCCTGTACTGTATACAAATACTATTTCATATACTTTTCGACGCCATAGGTCCAACCTAACCGATACGTTCTGCTATTAAACAAAACATTTCTTCGAAAGCGACTTTTAGCAAATAAAATAAAATGCGCACGTGTTTAATACTCTTAACGAACAGAATGTGAAAAAATTATAATGTGACATTTTTATATTTTTTTTAGGTTTTAAAGTAACTTATAAAGTCAATAATACAACCATAAAATGCTATTACTTTATTACTAAAAATGTAACAGAGATGGGAGGTCTATTAGTCTGCTTAAATTTTTATCCGAAAACATTTAACTAAGTTATCATTTTACATTCTATGCACGTTCTATAGTTTCTCTCACAACATACAAGCCTAGGCCTAACTTTTCATCAACTATGACAATTAGGTTATTGATATTCATAAACACTTTAAAGCTTTATTTTATAAATAAGAAGTTAAACCTATATTTAAGATAATTTTAACATTTCATATTCTGTATCATTTATTAATATTTTCATTAAAATGTTTGATTGGTATTTTAAAAGGGGAAAGGGTCTTATAAGATTGAAATTTGCCTACTAATAAAACGGCCATTTGCTCAGTTTAAGGTAACTTTTTCCTACTTTGCATCCATTTTTAACATGAGTGCCACCTTGAAATAGCTTTAATCTTCAGTATATGCTTTGCACTAATCTTATGTACTCTAGATATCAGCCAATGAAACTGCATCATGCTCAGTAGAACCAATTTCGTAGTTACACATTAAAAATTATATTATCCAATGAAATTGGGACACTTTTGCTTGTGATAATGAAATCAATGATGTTTTGTGATACTCCTTATTGAGTGATTTATTGGGCTTACAATAAAGTAATTGTAAAGATACATTATTCAGTCATGCCAAAATAATACAGTTGTTCTGTACGCTTGGTTGGGTGTGTACTTAAAGGAAAAAGACATATCAGGATCATATGATGGTGACCTAAAAAGGTACAACTTAATAAAGAAGAAAATTTCTGTCAAGGATGCTGTTATATGTGCCAATAAATGCCATCAATATTACAGTTATTCCAAATGACATACATCTGATGACAGTGAAAATGGTAAAAATAATTCAAGCTATGCTCCTCCTCCACATTCCACTTCTGATACATCCTTGAGTAAACCAGACTGTACAAGCACTAAACATTTAAGACTGTACATTAGATCACCAGGCAACAGTCATACCAACTGTGCTGTGTCCAAAACATACTCAACTGGCTGGTGCAAAACTTAATGCATAAACCCCAGTATACATTATGCCTTATACTGTCATCCCTACTTGAAGCCCAGTGTTATAAAGATCATCTGAAAAGAAAACATTTTATACCCAACTTTGGTCTGATTGACCTTTTGGAGAACACATACAGACGCAGCTGTAAAAACAAACATTAAAAACAATGCAGTAAGAACAGACTCTGATGGGTCTCACAAGCTAACTGAAGGTGAAATATTTTTGAATCTGATTGGATTAGCCAAATCTCAGTTTGATGATCACCTTCCAGGATACCATCTTTGAACAGTACCCATGTGAGATCTGTCTAAAATTCTGCATTTGGAAAATACTTTTGCTGTAAAGAGAACAATAAACCCAGTTTATTATGCTTTGGTGAGCAATTGTTTTTCTGTATTTTAGATTTGGACATAACCTTTAGAAATTGATATCTAACCATGTCTGTCCTCTTGTATGGGAGCTTTTGGTAGTAGAAAACAAAGATGTTTTAGATGGCACTTATATGTACATCCAAAAAAATGAGTCAAACATGCATTCTAAAAACAAACTATCAATAAGTACAGACAGTGCAACTGTCAAACCAAAGAGTTGTATCTGCTGGTGGACACATGTATTAGCCCTTGGTTCCAAATCTTGCCAATACTGATTTAATAATTACTCATCTCATATTATGAAATGATGCTGAAAACATTCACCAATAGATACAGCCACATAATGCAGTTGTTATAAAAGAGGATATTGGGATGTAATTGGATATCCCATATAATGTGTTTTGAAATCCAGTTACAATTCTTTCTGCAAAAGGGCTTTAATCTTCATTCTATAGAGGAATCCAATTTTCCAAGACTTGTCATAAAAATGTGTGTGGCGGTATGGTATAAGCAATAACTGGTTGCACAATCCAGTGGAAGCTACCAGATATGGTATCTACAATCTGTTGACCTTTTATAGGGGATTATATAAGAACTGTAAGTGCTCTTTTCAACTGCTATCAGCCTACTTTCATATAAAACACAGAGTATGATTATATTGTTGCACAGTACATGCTAAAACTAGCGAAATTACCCAACACACTAGAGAACCTGAAGGCTTATTATGGAAGAGATTTATGAAGAAAAAGATTGATGCAGGTGATGTAAATTTGGACTTTCCATGAAGAATGTCTGTGGTTACCAAACTCCACTGAAGCAGGTGGTATCACACACATAAATACTTCTATAACAGGATGGACTTTATGAGAGGTGGGTCAGTAAACAAAAAGGAATAGTTTTCTCTCTGCAATGATTTCATCCTGATATGTTTCAATAAGGTAAACTCTTTCTGGATTCAGCATGATAAACAAAGTAACTCACCTTTTCTAACTTATTTTTGCCTGTATTACACAGGTGCAACAGCAATGAAGTGGTGTGTATATTCAGCATCAATAATGTGGTTACTATGACTTACACAACACAAGAAACACAGGTAATAAGGCCACTTGTCACAGCTGAAGGTATTTAGTATGCTGCAACAATCAATCAACGACTGCAGATGGAAAGTAAACACTTGATGTAAATGACACATAAGTGCCACATTTTTTATGTGAGAGTTGTGAACAAGATTAAAAGCAATTTTTTTTTACAATTTTGTGGTTTTCACACATTTGAGGGATAAGGTGAGCCAATGTATGCAAGCAACAAAATCCAAATAGTGGGTAAAATTCCAATTTTATAGACCCCTGTTTTTTTAAAATGAAGTTAAAATCCACTGTTACTGAACACAAGTTTATAAAGAAACAAGTTTTACCCCTTTCAAGTGTTCTCTTCAGTCTATCTTTTGCTTGTGAAAAAAATAAAAACAGCTTATCTTATAGCAAGAAGTTCCAAGTTGCTTCTGGGCAAAAGATATCAGAAGAGGTTCTTCTTAAAGTGACTTCAGAGGTGTTAATGTTTGGCAATCTTTGGATAAGCAAGCTTTCCACGGTTCTCATTTTGACATAATTTCAAGTTTAATATGTCATTTTGGCTAATTTGCAGCTGATATGATAATCACAATTCCTCAAGTGTAAAAAAATAACACTTGTTGCACCTTTCTGATGCCTTGTGTCATGAAACAACTTGGAACTTCCACTATAAAATAAGCTCTGTGTGTGCATTTCTTTCACAAGCAAAAGTTGTGCTGAAAAGGAGACATGAAAATGCAGAAGCCCGTGTTCTGTAATAGTGAATCTTAACTTTATTTTACATTACATGGTACTGTGTATTTACCTATCCTGAGTATTTACCTAAAAATCTGAGACTCTTAAAATTTCATCTTATTTTTATTTAATTAGTAATAGAATTCACATCAGCTGATGCCTTGGACAATAAGTTTTACTGTTATACTTTCTTCTTCAACACGTTTTTCTTCTTTTCACCTTCTCAATGTTTGTGAATTCCAGAATCTGTCGTTTCCATTATTCACTGTCAAATACAATATTCTATTTTTTGCATATGTATTTTGTGAGATGAGGAAGAGGTTTCTCTATTACTTTGTCCCTTGGACAAACATTTTTTCAAAAATTCCACACATCTACGTCAAACGGAATTTCAGACTTTGGAAAGAATTATTATTTAGAGGTTACTGTCCCCACTGACATTCTTGTTAGTACTAGTGTTACTAGTAGAATAGTAGTACCAAGATCAATCATAATGACAAACATGATGGTACCAGTATTACTGGGAGGCCGATGTCAAAATAGAAGAAGCCAATACCTTGATTACATATACAGGCCTGCTTAATGGTACCAGTATTACTTGGAGGTTTGTATCAAGCCAGAGACTACCAGTACCTGCATCAGTTACAATGAATTACCTGGGCAGAAGTGTTACTGGAAGATTGTTGCAAGATGGAGAACACCAGTACTTGTATCAGTCATTCTGATTTAACTAGTGGTTCAAGTATTACTAGGAGGCTTGTGCAAAAATGAGAGATATCACACTAACTGATGGCTCTGATGGCTTACATTTTTGAAACTCTTTAAAAAATAAAATGGAAATGCCTACACTCAACTGAAATTATTTTAACTAAAAAGGAACTCTGTGGGATAAAACATTGGTAAGAAAATGAAGCAATGGTTAATTTTTTCCATAAAACATTAACATTGTGGGTGTTTCGGGATGACATTTCACACATCATGAAATAAAACCAGACAAATCAATGTACACATATACAAATATATTCAGATACATGTGTGTGAGTATACACACTCAAAGATTTGTATATATATACATAACTTGTCAAAAATTAGAAGATAATTAATAATCTAATAAATAGTTACCAACATACAATAAAGGAATCACAATAATTTCACTTGATGGACATTAACTGATCAAGCTAAACAAAGAGTAGTGCATTTAAACGGAATACTGCTTTTCATCTCGATAAAAGGTTCTTATAAACCTATGTTATCAAATGTTTCAGTGAGCATCCAGTATCAGTATGTTGAAGAAAACAACCAATGAAAAAGTTGGGAGTTTTCTAGCAGTAAAACCAAAATCTCATGTCTATTCACATAGCTGCTTAACAGGAAACATAAAACTTACTTCTTGATAATTCTCAAAAAATAAGTAAATATTATGTAATAAAATGTCTTAATTAATCTCCATAAAACATCTCAACACTGGCTAGAATGCTTCTGTGAGAAGATGAGATTAACAATTAATATCAATCAAACAATAATTCTCCTCTTTTGCTTTGACCCACGTGGCAACTGTGAACATTTTGTAACTTACAGATCAGAAATAAATGACACACTCTACAATCAAATCTTTCTTGATCTTCAGTTACTCCTTGTACCATTAGTTTTGTTTTCCAAAACTGACCCCTAGAGAATTATGTTGAAGACTTGTCAGAAATTCTCTGAAACAGAAAAGAATTCTAGCATTTTTTCTTTCGTTTTACACATAGGAATTTAAAATATAATTATCATAGCTACTCAACAACTTTTAATTATCTGCACTTATGGAAACAAGCAAAAATACTCTTAAAACACTTTGAAAGGTACTACATGAACAAAGCATTTAAATCCTTAATATCTAAGTGTGAAAACACTCTTATGACTTTTAAATAGAAGTTTAACATCACGAACGTGATAATATGAAAATTTATTAAATGTTTTAGAATCTTTAAAATTCTATCATCAGTAATCTAGGGGTACAAAACAAACAAACAATATTTGTAATTACAACAGAAATATATACATAAGAAGTAAACAATTTGAATATACATGAAAATGAAAAACGTGGCACAGATGAAATAGTTAAAATAAGTTTAAATCATGTGAAGCCTGTATATTATTTAGGGATGGAAGGAGAGTTTTTATATATAATATTTCTTTTATAAGATGTTCAGTATCATGTTTGGCTGTTAGATAATTTTAAAGTTGGAGAGAGAAATCACATGTCCTACTACTGTATTTTGTTTAAAGATAGTGGTGTTGGGAGGGTTTATAACCTTTATTCCAGTTTTTATAGACATGACAATGTGTTCACATGCTCGTACTTTAAGGTGATGTTTGGTTTCTCTTTCAAACACAATCTTATTCTTTGTCTATTAAATACACCGTACAAATGCACCTCATCTTATCTAGCCCTTCATAAAGAAATTACTTCCATACAAAGCATTCTCTTTCGAAACAGCTACTCTAAACATTTCTTTATATATAACTTCCTCATTCTTAACTAATTTGTTTGTCAAACCACCTAAGATACCAACTGTACCCAAACTTCCCTTATACGACTGCTTACCATATCTTGGGAGGCAGAGCTCCCTTATCACGAAACAGTTGAAAAAATTATGTAACTCTTACTATCCTCAAACTGACCTTAAGGTTATTGTGAAACCCAATTTCAGACTAAAAAATTTTTCCACTACAAAGATTGTTTGCCGACTGCCCACATCTTATCAACTTATACACGTGTGGAAACTGTATGGCCTCCTATATTAGTCAAATCAAACGTCACCAAAATGATCACATGAGCATATCTATAAAAACTGGAAGAAAGGTTACAAACCCTCCCAATACCACTATCTATCAGCAAAATACAGAAACAGGATATGTGATTTCTCTCTCCAACTTCAAAATTCTCTAACAGCCAAAAATGATACTGAACATCTTATAAAAGAAACATAAAAACCCTCCTTCCATCCCTAAATAATACAGTCTTCACTTGATTTAAACTTATTTTAATTATTTCATCTGTGCCACATTTTTCATTTTCATGTATATTCAAATTGTTTACTTCTTATGTATATATTTATGTTGTAATTGCAAATACTGTTTGTTTGTTTGTTTTGTACCTATAGATCACCGATGATAGAATTTTAAAGATTCCAAAACGTTTAATAAATGCTTCCTATTCTCACATTCATGTTTTACTTTATCATTAAGTTATGTTTTCAGAAAAAATGAGTCAATTACAAGTTTAACATCTTAAATACAAATTTAATACTATCAAACATAAAGCACTTAACTTTAAGTTTAACAATATCAAACATAAAATACTCAAATTCAAGCTTAACAATGATAAATATAAAATACTCTCAATCAAAAGATAACTATTATTAAATCTAAGGCACTTGAAAGTACATTTTTAAAAATGATAAATATAAATACAACACTTTTCAAACCATCAAGAAAGCTAATCTTAAAAGAAAAAAGGTAAACATATTTTTAAAAGTGCTAAACAGTGGTAAAACATTAATACATTTTTCAAATGTGAATGTTTAAGTATCAAAAACATGTATCATTACAGTAAATAAAAACTTTTCAACTATATTCTTTGATGTCAATAAAAAAATCTTATATATCTTCATACAAACTCTGCACAAATTTCTGCATATCTCCCAAATTTCTAAATAGAAAAATCTTGATAAATACATGCCAATGGCATCTTAGCAAGCTGCAAAGCCACATATTTCTGCTATGGGTATCTGAGTGGGGCTTCAATAGACTTCCAAAAAGTGAAGTGCATTTCAGTTGGCATACAACAAATGTTTACAAGATGTGACTTGCTAGCTATCACAATGGCACCAAGTTTGTGAAACACCTCATATATCACATAAACTTAAGGGTGTTTAAGTTTAATCCAAGTATCTACGATTGTTGAGAGAATGATTGTTCTAATTGTTTATCTTAATCCATTGAACTTTACTAGTGCAATCTACATATTGAACAGAAACACAATTACAGAGCTTCAAGTTTTTGTAAACTCAGATGAAATATTAAGAGATAATTTTTACAAAAAGCATGGGAAATGACTAAATATCAAAATATATAAGGTAAAATCATAATTTGGAAAGAGAGGTAAAAAAAAGGAGTGCATGGCAAGTATAATATTTGTGAGCATAGGCGTAGGGGCTTGATTTTGACCGAGGGGGGGGGCAAGTTTAGCACAAGAATATAAAATTGACCTTAAAATCATGTACTATAAGGTTTAAATTCACTTGAAAAAAATGGTTCCAATGACTTCAATGCAGAACCATATGGCACTAAGGGGTTAAAAAAGGTGCAAGTGAAAATGTTACATGTGGATAATATATTTCCTGAAAAGACAGAATCAATTTGCAAATATAAAAGTTATAGATATGTTTGGAGCTATTGCCCGAATACTTTGGGTGATTTTTACCCGAAAAACTATTTGGGCCAGAATTTGGGGGCAATTGTCTCCCCTCCCCAAGCCTATGTTTGTGAGTTAAGAAATACTAAAGTCTCTTATTACTGTTTGCCAATTAGAGTGTAGTTTCTGAATTAATTTTGATTGGTTAGTTATGTCTGTATATGCATTCAGATTCAGGTTATCTTTTAATGAAACTGTACCAGGTGATTTTGTTCAAAATTTTTAGCCATGGCATAGCAGCTCATAGAATGGCTCCGAGTTTTTTTATTTCAAGTACAAACTTTTAGCTCATAGGTCCATCTCTTGACTGATTTGAGATCTAATTACAGTCATGGCTATTGAGGATTCCCTCTTGTTTAGTTTTACTACCAATCATTTTAGCATCTATAAAATCCTCAATGATTATGCTTTATTAGTAATACAGTACCAACTTCAGTCTAACATCACTATAATCTAATTTCTAAAACCATGCAAAAAAGGAAGATTGAAATTAGCTGACTTTCTTCTGTAATACTCATAGATAAACCCTACATTCTCCAATATTTTTGAATACGTCCAATTTTTAATTTTATCTATAAAAGTAAAAAATTATAAGCAGTAGAATATTTTTTGTGAAATTTGTCATATTTTAGCCTGGATATGGCTGTAGTAAGTCTACTGGAAGTTTAATGAAACATTGTCTTTGTATATATATTATGTTCTTTAAATCCTGTTTACAAAAGCTTGTAGCAATCTAAGCAAAACATATACAAGACACACTTCTAACAAGATGCATCAAATTAAAGCAAAACTTACAGATGAGCATAAAACAAAATCTTAAAAATACATGACGTGCAGAGTAATGATTTGTGTTGGATTAATAAACAAAATTAAACACAACTGGGTCAAGTTCTTGGATGTTCTAAGTATTTAAAAAAATAGAGAAAAAATAGTCCTAGCTTTGGAATAAACCAAGTTTTTAAATTTTAAATTAATTAAAAGAGAAAACTTCAGAATGTTCACTTATGAATATTGTACATTAAGATATATGTTCAATAAAAAAATTATTTTTACCCTAATCCATCTTTAGAGGCCTGCCTTTTATGTCGTTCACTGTCATGATGTTGTTCAGGAATAACTGTTTGAGATTAAAGAAATATATATGAAATTAATACAAATTTCTGGATAATATAACTGTACAATAGTTTCCACCAATAAAATTAGATAAATGAGAAAACTTTTCAAAATGTGTTTTTGAAAACAATATTCCTGACTACTGTTTAAGAAAAAGTTTTAGATTTGAAGTAATGATTCATTTAGAAAAGTTTGACCAGTTGATAACGTATGTCTTCTTGGAGTCAGCTAGAAATCACTGCAAATGGTTGAAATTCATTACTTGTTACAACTATTACTCTATTATCCAATTCACAAACTGGCTTAAAGGTTATTTTTCTGAGTTATATTGTAGTCCTTGACTGTGAATATGAAATTTTCTGACTTCTAAATAAAACTGTAAAACTACAAATAAAACTAACAACAACAAATATTGCATAGTGAAATTAACAATAAATAATATAGTCAGAGATGGGGCAAATACTGGAGATCAATAATCAAATACAAATACGAATACTCCATATTTTTATGAATATGAATCGAAAAACAAATACAGGAAAAATGCTAAGCATTCAAATACAAATACATAAGAATGTATTCATGAATTGTCAAGTAATATGCAATAATGATAAAACAGCAGACGATAAGATTTCAATACTTTTATTTCTCAATTTGCTATAACGAAGTTTTAGAATAAAAAATAAAAACTTATAGATATTATTACTGTCCATTGTTATTTATGAACATCAGTCTCTCAAATGTCTTTTCAGAGAGGCAGCAGCGATCAGGTCTGATGGTTTTTCCTCTGATACTAAACAAATGCTCAATGGGAGAAGAAGATGCTGGAACACTCAGGTAGCATTTGGCTTATAGAGATAAGGTAGGAAAGTTTTTTTTCATGGATCTTCAAATAATCCTTTGATGATGAGGTGGTTGGTTTCTTGGAGGCAACAAAGAAACTAAAGAGCTTCTTTTGTGAGGGGGGGATTTACAGTCCTCTCTTGGTTCCATGTTTGTAGGATTATTTGTTGAGGAAACTTTCTTGACTTGCAGGAGCATTCAATTGGATTCACAGACCATAGGTCTAGCGAAGTTAAAATCTGAGATCCAATGCCACAGCCAAGCAGAAGACACTTTGTTGCTCATACTGAGGCAGCCGGACATGAACAGATTTCTTAAATGCAGAGACAAGATTTAAAATATATCTGGACTGCATGCTGTCAATCTCTGTCATCAGCCCATAAACACATGGCACCACATAACTGGAGGTAACAATGTTCTGACCCTGGGTGAAATCTGTTGCCTCTTCAAAAGGTGTTAGTATTGTCACCAAATCTGCAAGCACAGTTCGATCATGAAAAGTAAGTTTTGAGGTACCAGTAACTAGATTATCCAAATTCTCCTGGGGAATCTTCAATAAAGACTTAATAATTTTAACTTCTGAGTTCCAATGTTTTGGTGTTACCAACTGAACTATGGTTTCTCCATCAAGTAGATCAGTTGCTTGCATTGATTTTTGAATGTAGGACACAATGGCTGATGCTTTGGAAATTACTTTCAGCAGTGGTTCAGCTTTATTTATGCCATTCCTGACCATAAGCTGTAACATGCAAGAAAAGCAGGGGTCATGTTCAGGAATAAATTTGGATAAATTGCTGATTTAGATTCATCCAACAATTCATCTTCTGAGTCACTATCTGTAGATGAACTATCACCATCTCTCACACTAGGTAGTTTTTGCAGTTCAAATCCAGGAAAGCAGAAAGCCTTGATCATGTTGGATGCATAATTAGATGTCACATATGACACCTTGTTGATGTTAAAGACATTTATTATTTCATCATACTGAGCAGCAACATTATCAGAGGTGTGATGCCCCTTGAAACACCGATATACTAGCATGACCGTTTGCATTTTCCAGTCAAGTATAAAATTATCAGTGACTTTAAGACAGCTGGACATTTGTCTGCTACTCCAGGTATTCACAGTGACATTGATGTTGGGTACAAGTTGCAGTAGAGAAATGACTTTTTGTTGGACTTCATTAAACCTGCTCTCGGCCAACACTGTGGAAAGATACTTGTGACTCCACTTGTAAGAAGGATGCAGTTTACAGGCAAAAATATTGACAAGTTTGTTAGTGATGTGTTTCTGATGAAGGTGTGTAGACTTATATTTAGTTGATTCTGTACAGTTAACTGTCACTGTAGGCTGTTGCACTTGGGTGGAAGTACCAGAGCCAAATATATACTTCTGGAGCTCTGCCTCATCATTACACTAGAAATATAAAAGCATATCTCAGTTATATAATATAGAATATAGCTTATAATAAAAATAATAAAAAACATATAACAATAAATAAAAATGATGAATATAGTTCAAAACATGAGAAATGTAGTTTAATTAGTGAATATAGTTTATAATAAAAATAATACAAACATATAATACTAAATAAATGAATATAAAAATATCCTATGTGGTAAATTCTTCGAAAAACAGTTCTTTGAAACAAACATTCATAAGCACTACGTGTCCACTAAATAATTAGGACTACAAATTTTCACATATCATACTGGCTGTATAATGTTTGTTTCATTTTAATTCTTGTCAGAGCAGAAACATGGAACTAAGGTCGCAATGCAAGTCAAGCAATAACACCTTGTAATGTCAGTGACCTTGACCTCAAATGAGAACTTGAGCAAGTAATGAAGTAATCCACTGGCAGTGTACTTTGATGCACCACTCAAATGCAAAACAACAATAACAAAAAAGGAACCCTGACCAAGATGCAGTTTTACTATACATATATATATAAAGAAAGGAAAATTGTTTTGATGTGTTAGTCTCTGCCATCACTGCTGAGGAGTGTTGGGTGATTTGAAACATGTAGAGAAGTGTGTCTGAAAGTGATGAACAGTCCGGTGAAGTGGTTGTACACAGAGTGTGTGTGTGTGTACAATACAGAAAAAGGTGTTATAATTTTATTGCAAACTGTTTCCCCCCAAAATGTTAAAATTTGTTGAGAGTGAGAAAGACAAACCTTATAACAGATATATATTTGTTAAAGACAAACAAGTGCAGGAAAAAGTTTATTGGAAATGTGAGCAACTTGAAAAAAAATGCAAAGGTTGTGTGATAACAATTGATGATAATGTTCTAGAGTGTTGTGAGCACAACCATTATGGCAATGCTGCTAGTATTAAAGCTAAGCATGTAATGCACAGCATACAAAATGATTAAAAAAATACAGGTGATGAACCACATTATATTGTCTCACATGCATCCTTTGGACTCAGCCAAGCTGCAGCAGCTAAGTTGACATCTGTTGATGGCATAAAAAGAACTATTTGGAATTTATGTGGGAAACAAAATCTAGGGTTAGTTACTCCAAATTATCAAAGAGATATTGTTTTTTCAGAAGAGTACACTAAAACTGAAAATGGAGAACAGTTTTTAATGATTGGCTCTGGTATGACAGATGATCGAATATTGATTTCCTGTACAAGAAGGAACCTACAATTATCAGCAAGTTGTGATCATTTGCATGCTGATGGAACATTTAAGACTGTTCCAAATATTTTTGAACAATTATATATGATTCACAGGCTGCAAGAAAGCATTGCCATCCCTTTAATTTATGCATTGTTGCCGAATAAAAATTATCACACATTTATTAGACTTCTTAGAGAGATAAAGGGGTTAGTCCTGCCTTACATCCCGTGTCTGTACTAACAGATTTTGAGCTTGTTTCTGCAAATCATTCAAATGTATGGAAATTAACTTATGTGATAAAGAGTGAATAAAGTCTGAATGAGCTATGTACTGAGTAGCTTTTGAGTGGCCATGAACCTTCTATTGGTTGGAAAAAATATCATGACTGTGCAGACAGATTCAAAAGACTAGTGAATAATATGAATGATTATTTGCATGTTTAAAATAAATAAATAATATTGATTTTTTAAAATTATTTTTAATGGTCTAATTAAAATTACTTATTGTAATATCATGATGTAATAACATTCTCCATTCTGATTAAATATCTCATTTTTTACATATGTATGTCTTTCCCTATGTATTGAATAATATCGGTCCATTTCACTTCGAAAGTTTGTCGAAAAGTAAGTTATATGCCTTTTTTATATTTTATAAATTAGTATTTAATTAAAAATTGATCTAAAAATTGGACATTTGATTAACTGTTATTTTGAAGATTTGTTTTTGAAGAATTTTCTGTAAACCAAAAAATATAGCTTAACATGCAAGAGAAATTTAGTTTACCTATATTATATTGTATAATTTACATAGACTATAGTTCATATTAACAAAAATAATAAAAAGGCTTACCTTCAGATGTGTCAGTAGGTTAGAAGTGGTTTTTCCTGAAGTAGAAATAGTCCGCTCACAATATTACACTTTGCCTTGATGTGATCAGATCTAACAGTAGGAAGTGTTCATGTACCACTCAAGGCAGTTTAGTAGCCATCTCAAATTCTCTCAAGTGACTTGACTGGATTAATAATCATGTAATACAATAACTTTTAAGGTGGTTGGAGAGTACTGACCTGATTTAACCCTCTCACTACAGGTATCCTTTACTGCGCATGTCATGATGTTTTTAGTAACTCATATTTAATATTTAATTAAACTACATTTTGTTCATGTTATGCCAATTAGTATAGCATAAAATCATAGCTAATAATCCACATTTTAATAGTATGTACGTTTTAATTATATAAGGCAATATTTAAAAACAATCCTAAATTCCCCTAGTGTGAGAAATGTCTTTTTTTCTCTAGGCAACTCCTCTTCTCTAATTTATTTACCACCCCTCTAAAAAGTACAAAATGTAACATAAATTACTCATTATAATATTATCATTGCTCAGGCAAAGCATAATTTTCATAGCCTTCAATTTTGTTTGGTTACACAATCATCAAATAGAAAATCAGCCCCTTTTTGCCACACCCACATCTGTCACATCCTCTCTTTCGGGATTTGTCAATAGTTCTCTCTGACGTTCAATACTATATTATTTATAACCAATAGAAAGCCAAGGTTTTCAGTTATCAAATGAGGTATTATATTACATTGTTTTCTGTACAGAAAAATGTTAATTTCTCTTTCAGTACAAACTTCATTCCCATAGGAAAATTTCCCTTGGGAATGAAGCTTATACTGAAAGAAAAATTAATGTTCTTTGGATGTAATAACGACAGTCTACATTTAAATACAGCTTTGGGGGTATTTGTATGTACTTGTATACCTTACTTAGGGAACACTAGCTGTTGGCTTGAGCTACTGTCATAGAATTAATTTTCTTTGAAAAACTAATCATTATAACATGCCCGATTTCTTTAGATCAATGAAAATTTATTAACTCTCTCCATACAGGCTTAGTCATTTTGACCAACTTTGCAAACTATACATAATATAATAAGTGTATCTTCACAAAATTTCTCAAGCTATTAGTAAACAT
Organism: Limulus polyphemus; assembly: GCF_000517525.1. Classification (NCBI taxonomy): domain Eukaryota; kingdom Metazoa; phylum Arthropoda; class Merostomata; order Xiphosura; family Limulidae; genus Limulus; species Limulus polyphemus. Next base: position 16,244 of record NW_013667644.1, read on the forward strand.
AACAAGTCTTTTGTACATAAAAAATTTGAGTGCAAGGTGATTTTTATGTTAAGATTATAATATATTTTCATCACAGTTTTTAAATTTCATTTCCATAACCTCTAGGACCTCCTAAATGAATATTGAAAGTTTTTTCTTCTGTAAACCTATATTTTATCAGTTATTTTCCCTACTCTAACACAATATGGCAGTGGTTACCAAACTTTTTTCATGATGACACTCTAACTCACTTACCTTGATTTGTGAAACACCCCTGCTGCCACATGCAATAGGATTTTTATATTTTAACTATTCTTTGTTTGATGGAACTGTCACAACACTCCTAGAAAGTTGCTTGACACACAACTTGGAAATGACTGCTATATGGGCTCAGTCCATTTGACTGATCTTGTAACCACCACAAAAAAATTGCAAATAAATCTAAATTACTCCTTTTTTCTTTTTAGAATTACTGCAGATTGTAAAAGAATTATTTACCCTAAACAGCTTCACATTTGTAGCAGTTAACAATTGTTTATTATTTTATTGCTCTGTGAACCATCTTTAAGTATTAAACCTGTGTATCAAGCTTGGAATCATCATGGAAATACATATTTCAAGTTATGTTATTTATGTAATGCATGAGTTTCTCGCTTTCATACCTCAAAGGGAAATTTTAAATTTTTTTCATTTATGTTTTATTATCTAAGTTTGTAAGTTCCTAATTTTTACATTTTAGTCACTTTAATAGCAATAAATAAAAAGCAAACAAAAAAAAAACAATAAATTCAGTACTTATGTGTGAGTCTTGTCCTTCTTCTGCAGTAAAAGACTCAAAGTCATCATAAAAAGTTAACCATAATTTTTGTTAGGGTTGTTGTTAATATCTTACAGAATTTTTATTTATTTCAAATATTCAACTTAGAATACAAAATAATAACATGCATAAAACTTACATATACTATTATAATTTAACTGGCTTTCTAACTAAGTTAGAAGTGTATTAAAATATTCCCTGGTCAAGATGAATTGGCAATAGTAATTTTGAATCTGTATGCTGAATAATTCAAAATCTGTCAGGAGAACAAGCTAGCATTATACATAAACCAGTAAATTAATCTTCTCTTTCTATTGGTTATAAATAACATAAGAGAGAATTTGACATTTTTAAAAAGACAGTATGTGATAGGAGTTCATGAAATGTATTACTTTCTGGTTCATATCTAAGTAAAACAAAATGGTGGGAGAATATAAACTTAGATGATATCTTAGCAATATCTATAGGTTCATAATTTGCATTAAAACTCAGTAGCTTAATCAGAGATAGAAAGATTTATCTAAAAAATATAATTTGGAGTGAACATGTGTCACATGATACAGAAAAATGAAGACAGAATTTATTTAAGTATTTCCTTTTGAAATTAAGAAATCAAAACTTATATACTATTAAAACTTGTTTATTAGCTATGTTTTTACTGCAATTTTATTGATACACATGGTTAATAAAGTAGATTGATTAAATTTTGAAGGTAAATTTGTAAAAAGGTCCTGAGATGGCCAATTTCACTTACCCACATTCAGAGGGTTTGTTCGTTCGGAACAGGGTTTTTTCAGGTCTTTTAAGGACCTGGGAGGGTCAGGTATATTTTCCACCTCTTCCTCCCTCCCTCCTGAATTAATGATATTAAAGACTGACAAATTCTACTTGGAGGTATTCAAACACAAAACACTGTTTAACTTCTACACCTTTTTTCAGGGTCATGTCCTTGAATATAATGCTAGTAGCATTTAGTGTAGTTTAAAAATTCTTCTCTTTATTTGATCACCAACACTCACAAACATAGTAGTTCACTTCATTTGGTTGTGTAAGATCACAAACAGTTCCAAAATTAAAAAACACTTCTTCACAAGAGATATTTACTAACACGTATTTATACATAAAATACACTTTTTAAATACCACGGTAATATCTAACTCTTGGTAAAAATAATTTTAATGTCTAGTGTGGGTGGTCTAATTTCTAACAGAAATTTAATGGTGAAAGGCACTTAGGCCTATCAACATCATTTATGATATAGCGATCTATTTCTGTTAACAGATCATTTTTATTAAAGTAGTGGAACAAGCAATATATCAATCTGTTTTTCAGTGGGGATAGATTTGCACAATTATGTAGAAATGTTGACTTTGTGGTTCTTGGTACTCTGAAAGCTGTGGTAAGTATTGAATTTTGTATTATTTGCAATTTCTTAAGATTTGTTTTTGCTACGTTTAACCATGCTGGCCATGCATATTCCATTAGTGGTCTGATATATTGTTTATAAATTTTAATAATGTTTTCTGTGGATACACCTGTGTTTTTGCCTGTTAGTCTTTTGAGATAGATTGCTTGTTGCAACACTTTTTAAGTAATTTCGGATACATAGTTTCTCCAATTTAATTTTGAATCATATATTAGGCCTAAAAATTTCGCTGAAGAACTGGTATCAAGAAGAGCTCCATTCAGGTATAATTTTGGAGGGTTTCTATGTAATTTAAGTGATTTTGAGAATAACATTAATTTCATTTTTGGTATATAAATTTTGATTCTATATTTCTGACAGTACTCAACTATTTGATATAAAACTGGTTGTAAATTGTTTGATGCTATTGAGGGTGTGTTAGAACTCTTCCAGATAGCCACATTGTCAGCAAACTGTGAAGTTGAATTACAATTAATATAATTTAATGGTATGTCGCTTACATACATGATGTACAGGATAGGACTAAATACCCCTCCCTGAGGAACACCCACCTCTGGAGTAAAATACTCTGAGAAGGTGCCCTCAACATTTTCTATGGTCAAGAAAATTGGATAACCAGCGAATAACTCCTGTTGGTAATTCTATTTCTTTGAATCTTAAACCATTATGCCATATTGTGTCAAAAGCTTTCTCGATATTAAGAAAGCAAGCAACAGTGCATTTCTTTTGATTAAAGCTATCTATTATGGTTTCATTAAGCCTAACTAAATGATCAGTTGTTTACTGAAATTTTCTAAAGCCATTTGAACTTCAGGTAATTTTGAAATGATCTCTAGAAAACGTTGTACATTAGCTGTTATGTTAAACTTATATTAAAGTTTTTCTTCATTACCCATTCAAGCAGTCTCCAGCCATTATTAGTTTCAAAGTGGGTTCCTCGTCACCGAATTTTAATTACGGATAGATTAAACAAAGCTGTTAAGTGGTCAAACAATCTCTGAGTACCTTACTTTAACAGTATTGTTTGTATCTGATCTTCTCCTAGTGCTTTGTTTTTGTTTGTTTTATGGATAGTATAACCTCAGGTTTAGGTATTGTATTTATGATTTTTTGTGCTAGATCATGATTATTATTTTGGAGAATTGCCGTAGTGAATGGAAATTTCAGTGTTTATAAGTCTTGATTTTTGTGTATATATTTATTTACCTTATTGTGGAAATAGTTATTCATGTCTGGTTCTTGATGTGTTTTAACCCTATCTTCACAGGTACCCTTTACTGCGCAAGACACAAGGTTTTAGTGTCTTACATTCAAAACTTTATTATACTACTTTTTATTTATGTTATACCACTTAGAATAGCATAAAGTCTTAGCTAATAATCCATATTTTAATAGCATACAAGTTTTACGTTCGTAATTATACAAGAAAATATATAAAAAAATCCTGAATTTCCACTGATGTGACACACTTGACACATTTTGTCTTAGCATGTCATCATTCCTATTTTATCCATCACCCCTCGAAAATGTATGAAATTAAACATAAAATACTCTCTATAAAATCATTATTGCTCAAACAGACCATAATTTTTATTGCCTTCAATTTTGTTTGGTTACAGAGCTATCAAATAGAAAATCAGACCCCTCCTGCCACATCCTCTCTTTCACAATTCGTTGATAGTTCTCTCTTACATTTCATTATGAATAACCTAT
>NW_013667644.1:20763-21324 GCF_000517525.1 Limulus polyphemus
GAATTTGTAATGGCTCTTGTTGCATAGTTAGAAAGCCAGGAAAATTTTTAAAAGTAAGTGAATTTGTCTACTTTTTGCATGTTATTAGTCAATATTCTTTGGTGCATTATTTAATTAAATAAATATTGTTAAGTGCTTTACTATAATCACAAAAAAAAATCAGGCTTAACTCTCCTCGACCATTGAGGGTAAGAAAAAAGAAGATTGGGTAAGTACTTTATTTCTCATTTTTCATATTTATTCTTTATTTATTATTATAAAAGTATCTAAAATTAAAAGTACAAATATTTCTAAGTTATTTAAGACTAGATTAGGTAAAATAAGTAATAATAATAATATAATTAAAATGGTTCACGAGGCATGCATGCGAGCAGCTCATGGGTAATGTAATTCGATAGCATAATGTGAGCTGCACGTTCCTTGAGTGATTTACAACTTATAATGGCATGGATAGTAGTTAGACATGGTTCAAATGGTAATAAAAAGGCCAATAAAACAATAAAATTTAATTATAAATAGATGTATAATGTTACAAACTTAGAGCTACTTAGGATAAATGAT
>NW_013667644.1:21472-57468 GCF_000517525.1 Limulus polyphemus
TTGAAGTCATTCTAGAAAGAAAAGAAGGTTAATTTAGGTTTATTTCAATTTTTTTGGGTGGTTACGAGGTCGGTCAAATTGACCAATCCCATTTCGAGATAGGGTAGAGAAAATAACATAAACTATAAGGATTTAGTGAAAAAAAACGATTGAAATGCATTTAGGAGGTTTTAGGGATTACACAAAAGAAATCTGAGATTTTTCAGATGATGAAAAGTATTTTTAATGTTAACATGAAAATTACTTTGCACACAGACTATTCAAAACAAATACTCAATATATTCATGGACAATTCTTTATTTTATTTTATTAAAGATACTTCACTAAGAGATACTTTCTATATGTGAAAGACTTGTAATATTAACTTAAAGACTGACAAATTTCTTGAAGGTATACCCAACATATATAGAGCTTTAAGTATTAAATTTATATAAACTTTAAACAAGTACAACAGGTCACGTGACTCGGTCAAATTGACCGACACCGTGTTCAGAGATTTAAAGGTTTTCTTTAATTGGTCTTTGAAAGCTTCTGTTTTTTGTTTATTTGTGTAGATTATTTTGTTATTGTAGTTTAGTGTCGGATATTTATGAATCTTTTTAAATGTGTACAAAATTTCTTAGAGTGAGTATATTCATTTATCTTGGAACAATAACTGTCCCAGCTATCTTGTTTTAACTGTTTAATTTCATTTCTTATGAAATTAATTTCTTTTTTAATATTTGGATCTCCTGTATTCATGTATTGTCTTCCGAGTAATCTTCTTCTTTTAATCATGTCTATTATTTGTGCATGTGGTTTCCATTTTTCAGAGGGTTAAGCCACTTCAGAGCGTAACTTTAAAGGAGAGTGGCATTTGTGAGTGTGACAAATTTTTGATGACACACTGATGTTTCAACTATGTCAAGTTACTAGCATTTGTTCATTTGATGATTCTGACTTTAATTTGTAATCACAGTAGATATTAATTAAGATTTATTTTTATTCAAAAAAGCATTTATGTTGACAATGGTATGTCAATAAATTACATAAATATACTCTCATGCACAACACACTTAACTATGGATTCAAATCAGCATAGAGATCTTATTCTTTTGTCTCTTAATTAGCCATACAGACTCATGGTAAACAAAAGACAGATTTGAAATGCTATCTTTTTACATCATTGTGGATCAGTAATGAAAGATGTTAGGAAAACATCAGGAGCAAAATGTGATTTTGACTTCTTTTAACAAGCCTTATTGCTTCATAAGATTAGGCATTTTATACTATTTCATTAAATATCAATTTTCTACTAGTACTTTACTAAAATTTCATAAGAATCAAACTATCATAGCAAAGGCTGTATTCAAAAATAGTCTCTTAAAAACTATTAGGTCACAGACTCATCAAAAGTTTACCCTGGTTTTCTCTATCTCTGTGCTCCTGTGTTGAAGCTTCAATCATTTTTGTAATCTTTTCAAGCTGCTTATCAAAGGGCTTTGGAGCTCGTACCCTACCATCATTCTCTACTTCTTTCTTAGAAGAATTTTTCTGGAGTTCCACAGTGACTTCCATGAGTTCTTCCAAGGACATCTTGAAAAAACAATTTTAAATTTCTTTTATAAGAAATTAATTTCCATCATCAATTCATTCTTTCTTAGCAACACTTTTTCGAATTCCATAATAACTTTGCTCCACAAAAAATTAATACTCTATTAAAGACAAGCTGAGGTTTCTGGGTTATGAACTTAAAAAAATTGGTGGGTGGATGCTATGATAAATAACACAATCTTCACAACTTTCACACAATTTATTTATAACATATTATTAAAGTATTTATTATTACCTCACCAAAAGTTTTGTACAAGCTCTAAGAACTCAACATGGTATATAATGTGCAAGGGTCAGGGTGACTTTGTAGGAAGAGATAGCAGCTAAAGTAATGCTAGTAGGGATGCTTTCTGTTACCTGCTTTCAACATCCAGCTTTTAATGTCCTTCCACAGTGTTTTACATGATTAATAGATAGATGGTCATTACCCACAGAAATTTCTTACAGGCCAAAGTTGAAAGGTTATGAAAGTAGGAAGTTGAACTAACTCAAAAAATGGCTCTTCATATCAGACTTATGGTAGCTGAGTAGAAACATCAGCTGAGTTTATGTATTATTGCAATAGTGGCAGCCACTTTTTTCAATGCATTCCTCCACAGAGAGCTAGAGCATTCTCTGATATATATATAAGATGTTTGTGTGCCCTCCCCCACACTGTATGTTCTGTTATAGAAATTATTTTTTTCATTGTAAGGACGTGGTGCAATCTAAGTATTTAGTTAAAGTTAGCTTACATAAAAGATGATAAATGCTTAATATCAGCAGCAATGGGGAGGGTGGGGGGGGGGGGGTGAACCCCCTCCCCCCATTAACATGCCCCTTGTTCCAAACTATTATCCCACAAAGTTTGGTTGAGATTGGCCCAGTGACCTAGGAATAGTTAGATAATGGACAGAAGACAAACAGATAGACACAGATTTGTATGCTTTTTTATGTAGATTTTTAACAATCATGGTAGCTCATACAGGATCTTATCAATGTGGGAAATCCTAATTACCACAAGATAAAAACTCTAAGTCATATTTTCATCATATTTAGTGACAAAATTAATTATGATAACATTAATCATAATTTAACATTTTACAAGTACTTGACAGAAAATGGTTCCCAACTGATTAATACTGCATAAATTCTGAGTCTGTTGTAAATATATTATTATATAAAACACCATTTTATTAACATTTTCTGGTACTTCAGGGTATCAGGTCAGAATACATTTAAAATAATTATCATTAGTAGAAATTCATTTGATCTTACCTCTTTCTTCATTTTGTTTCTTGATGGCTGCAAAAATGTAAAGTCAGTTGATTTAACATATTCTTTTGCTGCCTGGAAAGTGACTAGACTATAGCTGTAACAGAAAAAATTAATACTTTATATACAAAGAAGCAACAAGTGGAAAGTGAATAAAATAAATATTTAATACCTGTTTTGCTAAAAATTGCATTGAATACAACAGTTATTTAAAGCATAAAATATTCGTCAATATTACCAAGTTCAACAAAATTATATTTTACTTTAACCTCACTGCATTCAAGTTTTCGATGGTAGTTATATTCAGACAAGCTTTTGTATATAGATCTCACATGCACTGCAACCTTTTTTATTCAAATGATCTTTGAATGGTTCTGGGTTAAAAGAGGAGGAAGTTTTCTCATACTAAGAATACTTCTTTACAGAATAATGTAAATTAATGTTACACACAATAATCTAGTGAGATTTTCTGTATATTGTTTTGTAAAGAGATAAAATTTCATAGGTTTGTACATGACTGAATCTGAAAATTATTGAAATGAAGCTGTTTAGTTTGCACAAATCTATTATTTTTAATTAAATTCAAGTTTGATTACATTAAAGTCTACAGCCCTTGAAATTTTGTTTGTTCACAGGCAAAAGTTTGCTAATAAAGTTAAGTTACTTGCGAAAAAGAAAAGGAGAGTCACAAGTCGTGGCCACTTAGCATATATATGTCAGAACTGTGTTTTTAATTTTATACATTTTTATACACTACCAAATTTTAGATACATTTATAATAATAATAACAATTTCTTAAAATGAATTGGAAAAAAAGATATTTAAAAAAAACTAAAATGCCACTTGAATGCACTGTTTCTACTTTCTATCTTGAACTTGGGTTGTTCCATTGAAAAATACACAACAAGCTACTGAAGAAAGCTTATTGAATGATTATCATACTGCAGTTTTCCCCATAAAAAGCCAGCTTTTTTTAAAAATAAATTTTGACCACTGTTTACAACTGGTATGGATATTCACAGACATATAATTGGATTATCAACTGGCCAAAAAAATGCCATTAGTCCTTGACATTCACTAAAACTTAATGGTTTTTGCAGCTAGCCACACTGACCAATAAGAAAAGCTAAAATAATATTCTTGTGCTAATAAAGGGACAGCTCTTATTAAACTTTTTTGGTAAGACTCTTTCAGAGTTTTCACTGATAGAGAAATGTGAACTATAATGTTCAGGAACAAAGGAAGTAATTGTAACAGAACAGATTAATCTTTGTAACTTTACACCAACAAAGTCTTATTTTTTACCTTAACTTATCTTTGGGTGAAAGATGCCAGTGAAAGTTCTGGATGTAATAGAGATTACTTTCAAGCATTCGAGGTCGAACCTGAACCAACAATGTGACTAGAAGAGGTATCAAATCATCAGATGTCAGGACAGAGGCTTCTGAAAATAAAACAATACCCATCTTAACTGCACCAACACTGTGACCAAAAACAACACATCAACTTTTAGGAAAAGACTTATAAAAGTAGCAAAATTAAATTTAAAGCAAGACATGAACACTGAATAAGAAAAGCATGGAATTACTTTATGTTATGACAAAAGAAATATATTTATTTAAACTTTAGGAAAAAGATTTAAAAATAAAATAGCATGATTTGAAACTTTAAAAATTATATTTTGACGATAAAAAAAATTTCATAGAAATCAAAATGTCAACTGTTAGCTAATAACATTAATATTCCCACAGAACTAATGTAAATCAGGTATAGCTGGTTACTTGGTTGAAATACATGTGATTTAGTGCTCTATGTACTTGAATTGATGCATGTTTAAAACTTACAGTCAAGGAATAGTGTTTATAAAATTCTACCTTGTAGCTGAGAGAAAGGGCACAAAGGTGGAATTTCTTGAACTAGCTGCTTCACTTCTTCTGATATCAATTCCTACAGTAAATAAACATAAAGAGAATCTTTCTTTGTTGTTGTTGAAAACAGTTAAGTTACTTTGAAATAACTCTGCTATGAAAAGGCAAAACTACTGTTACAAAACAATTTCAATAACTTAACTTGCCAATATCTAAATGCCAGATCCTGGTGCTCTTCTAATGCATTCAGGTACTCATCTATTCTTGGAAAGGAAAAGGTGTCACACCCATCTAAAATCAATACCGAACCCTGATATATCTTCCAAGTCCTCTTATGCCATCCCCTTGAACACTGGGGTTCTGATCTGTTAGGTTTCACTCAGAGAAACTTGTGCAGCTGGCCAAAGACTTATTTATGGGATCCCAACTAATGCCAGGTGGAGGTTCCACTGATATTATCAGCTCCAGAAAGAAGCTGCTAACAGGAGCTCTGACCTCTAGATGAGACATTTTCCCTTGGTGACAGAAAAATGTGCTACTCAGAGTGGCTAGTTGAAAGCTCTGCACTACCCAAGGTATCATGAACTGTTGTCAAGGTTGCATGGAAATAACTCTCAACTGACAGAAATATGAAGATCACCCCAATGACATATTCAGCCTTTCTCTACTGGTCATCTGCAGTCTGGACCACAGCTGAGATTATGGTGATCTGATGTGCAACAGCCTAGGAATTCTGTAGAGACCTCCTTTTGTTGTCTTGGCCTTGGCAAACACCATTTCACTTCAACATTCCTAAGTCATCTGACAGAACCTTGTTGAAATGTTGTACATTTGCTGTTATGTTAAACTTATATTAAAGTTTTTCTTCATTACCCATTCAAGCCGTCTCCAGCCATTATTAGTCTCAAAGTGGGTTCCTCGTCATGGAATTTGAATTCATCTGAACTTCTCTTGAATCAAGATCAATTCTCAGGGATAAACTATGCTCCAGTGGCCTGAGTGCTCCAGACATGAACAAATCCCCAAGGTTATGGCTGGTTGCATCCTGACTGACATCATGGACCTCAGCATCATGGGTGAGAATACTATGTCCAGGAGAAGGTTTCTCCATGACACTTCTTTCCTGAAACTCCAACAACAATCTCTCACTCTTAGCCATAAGTACTTCTGTTTTGTGAATATGCCATCCTCAGTTCAGAAGCATTACTTTAAACTTATTAAACACAAAAGATCAAGGCTAGTATGGGTATTACCAAAACAAAACCTCTGCAAAAATGTCTGTTTTAACAGTACCAAAAATTCTCCTTCCAATCTTCTTGTGATATTTATAGGTAAACCTGATTTCCAAACAAGGATTAAATAAATCCTTTAATAACAACAAGGCCAACCAGGAAATTTGGGAGTGATCTGAATTTGAAAATTCACCTCCATGGAATATCACAATGAAAGACAGAGAATATATTCCATTCACAGATAAACTATTGCGTTGAAAATGATCACATGACATCAGAGTAAAGTTAAATTTAGTAATTTTCTATCTTTTATAAGAAATATATCACCATCAAGAATTTTATTAATTAATATAAAAGAAAACTTTATGTTAAATAACATACTTACAAGTAAAAACCAATTTTATACATGGTATGTATACACTATTTATAATTTCTAGATACACTGCTTTAATTGTTCAATGAACATAAATTTTCCACTTCTTGCAGTTAGCTTTTATTCAACAGATTTAAACTCTAGTTGCTTCTCTTTCACAGACTACCTCAGAGCATTAAGTTTTGAAATAAAAGATACCTGTTCTCTGGTCTCAGATTTTTTCATATAATCATCCACTGATTTCAGAAGTGCTGCTACATTTATCTCTATTCTTTTTTGTTTCTAATTCAGAGCATCTACTTTACTCACAACAGCCTTTCTTTCTCACTTTTTTTTCTGTTCTTTTTTTCTTTCTTACCTCCTCATTTAGATATGCATGATACTTTTGTCTAGTAGAAACAGCTGAAATGAATAATTATTTGAACATTGTAAAATTATTAATTTCATAAAATTCTTCAAATGGGTTGAAATCACTCCTTACAATTTATGCTCAGCTGAAATTCCAACAATAGGAAACTCTCTTTTCAACAGGTGCCTGCCAATGAGACAAATAAAAATTTTAGGCCCAAACCTCACGCTTGACAACTTCTCCTTGTTGGCCATGAATGAACAAAAGAAAGTATCAAGTCATGATGTTTCTAAAAGTCTGGGTTGGTGGCACTGCAAATGGCATTCTTTGAACTGCCAAACAATATCATTACACTTGTTTTCCTTTATTTGTTTGGTTTCATTCAGAGTCTCTAATAACCATTTTAGCTGTTCAAAACAAAGTCCAGGTTCTGTGGTGATTTTCTGAAGTTCCACCAAAGATTCTAAACAAGATCATAATGAGTAGATGATTTCAAGCAAATCTGTAACTGCACAAACAAAAAATATATCTTTATCTGAAATATTTTTGACTGATTTAAGGTTCTTAAGTTGTTTCTCAGCAACAAAGCCAATGTCAACTCTAGAGATGTCCTTATAGTATGATTAGTCATTCACATCAATCTTTTGTACCTTTGTAGCAGAAGTTTCTATTTTAATATATCATCTTTTATAAAAACAAGTTATCAAGCCCACTACTGTTCCAATAAAAATCATTGGATACGAAAGGCAACAGCAGCATGTCAGTTTGGTAACTCTCAGAAATGGGTGAAACATCTCTGGCGATCGACAAGATGTTAGCTTTCACCAAAAAGTGGAGACAAAACTTATTTTAAAAACACAAAAACTGTTTTACTGGGTGAGGAAACTTTACTAGAGCTTTCTCTATCCATCTGTGTTTGTAAAATTGTTTGTGGAAAACAACAGATCCACTGATGCTAGTGAAGTTTTCATGCCTGCTGGAGAGTCCTTGGACAGGCAATACAGAGAACTTGAAATCCAGTATATGTTCCAATGTAATTTTGCACTGCCAGACCTAAAAGTGTTGTACATTATGTCAAGGCCACATCTATGTATGTTTCGTAGTTTGTGGCTGGTCTCCTCTTCTATTTCTCTGGCAAGTGTGTTATATGTTTTCCAATTTACACAGGGACAATTTATTAAAGGTCACAAAATGCCCTGGTGTCACCAAAATACCTTAGTTTTTCACACAAGTCACTAACTGATGCATGCCCTAGAAATTCTGATGTGTAGAACCAAGACCCACAGTTTTCCTCCCAGAAGTGTATGTATAGGTCATGTTGTATTGGCTACACATGGGAATATAGGCTTTCCTTGAATAACAACCCATAGTCATTTTCCAACTGTACATTTGATAGTATCAGAAATTTTATGGGGAGATACAAAGGTTGGTAACTTGGTAAGATATGTTGACTTTCATTCCCTAAATGTAAATTTGTAAGCATCCATGCTGTCAGGATATATCTTGTGAAACATATCTGATTTTCTCATAGCTTTTGAATTAGTAATGATTGTCAATAATATTCAACACCCAGTACATATCAGCTGAAAGCACACTGTTTTCACTCCCAAAAATTCCAAATGATGATGTAGCAGTAGTCTAGGATGAGACCACGTATGAGAAGAAGTGACCCCCATTGCAAATAAAAGAACAAAATTAAACCTTTACAAGATAATACATAAAACAAAGCTGAAACAAGAATTCAGAAGTTCTTTACTCAACAGTTGAAAAAGAAATTAAAAAGTTGGGTAGCACTTCTCCAGTACATCATCTACTTACAGCATCAAAAGTACGAGCATGAAAAATAGACTAAATAAATAGATGGAGACTTACATACAAGTATACATTTTTAGATTTTCTCATAATTAATTTACATTATGACTACATCTAATTTACTTAATTTTTGCATTTGGGAAGAGGAGAGAGAATCTAAACATCTCTTAAATTAGAACACTGTTCTAGATATTGAACCACAATTATACAAGATTTAGTAATATATTTAAAAGTCAGAATGCCTACTACTTTTGAAATCCCCAAAAAATTGTATCATCCATAAAATGCAAATTTTATCTATTTTTAATTTTTTTAATAATCATATACTCTCTTTATGGTTTCAAGTAATATACAAGATCCAAAAATAATATTTGTAAGTAAACCTATACAATAAATGAGTATTTCTATTTTTAACTAGAATTTCATGTTTATATATGTACATAAAAAACACTTTAATTTTGTTTCATAAATGTATTTTTATTTCAAGTTTATGTTTCATTGCAGCCATACTTTTGTTTATTGTGCCAAATAAATAGTGAGGTTAGCAGCGTGAACTTTGTACATTTGCCATAAACTATCATGCCTATTGGTGGTCACTCTCATTCAGTCCAGCACAGGCACATTTCAACATTACTGTAGGTATGATAGTAAGAAAGCTTTTCGGTACTTGAATATCATTTCTTTGAACTTTCAAACAAGTTTATTTCAACATATCTCCTTGTATGTTGTTTCACTATACAGACAAAACTAATTGCCACTACTAGCAAATGTATGTAATACTAATAGTTTACAGTACAGGTGGTTTGAATAACACCGCCTAACCCTAGTTACTTGATACATCCTGTTAGAAGAGATTACCAAATGATATAGACACCATGAATTACAAAGAAAATTACTTTACAGCACTTAAAAGATTAGTCCTGGTCACATTCCTCTCATTATAGGCAAGATTTATGTTGGAATTCGAAACTTAAGCTCTTCAGTCTATTGAGATACCAACTGTGAGAATGTCATAGCTTCCCTGTATTATTGAGACAAATGTATTTAGTCTGTTTCACAACCAGGTCTAATTAATGTAAAGATCTTGCACTCGCCACTCTATAGCTCTTAACCCTAATAATCGTTGATCAACTTCTTTCTGAAAAAATATATCTATTTTGAGTTAATTTTTTAATTCAAGGAAATGATATTCAAGTACCAAAAAGCTTTCTTACTATCATATCTACAGTAATGTTGAAATGTGCCTGTGCTGGACTGAATCAGAGTGACCACCAATAGGCATGATAGTTTACAGCAAATATACAAAGTTCACGCTGCTAACCTCACTATTTATTCGGCACAATAAACAAAAGTATGGCTGCAATGAAACATAAACTTGAAATAAAAATACATTTATGAAACAAAATTAAAATGTTTTTCATGTACATATATATAAACATGAAATCCTAGTTAAAAATAAAAATACTCATTTATTGTTTAGGCTTATTTACAAATATTATTTTCGGGTTTTATATGTTACTTGAAACCATAAGGAGAGTACGTGGTTATTAAAAAAATTAAAAATAGATAAAATGTGCACTTTATGGACAATAAAAATTTTGGGGGATTTTAAAATAATGTACTAAAACATAAAAAGCAATAAGTTCAAATCTGGAACAAATGTAAATATTGTAATCACTTATAAATACTATTTGCTAATGTAATTTTCCAAGATATTAAAGATCATAATGCAAAAAAACTAAATTTATTAAAGTAACAGGCTTTATGTTTCATTAGATGATGCGATTAGATGTTTTGAGAACAAATTAATAGAAAACAGAGTACCAACAGTTGAAATTATAGATATATATTGAAATTAACAAGTGTGTGTAGATAATCCATTTTTCCAAGTTAATCAAAATTATTATAAACATAAAGAGGGTTTATCTATGGGATCCCCCTTGTCGCTGGTGTTATGTGACTTTTATATGCATAGTTTTGAAAATGAAGCTGTAAATAATGCTAAATGTAAGCCAGAAGTTTGGATAAGATATGTAGATGACACATTTGTGGTGTGGCGACATGGCAATAGCAAACTACAAGAATTTTTTAGTTATTTAAATAGTAAAGAACCAGCAATTCAATTCACGTGTGAAATTGAAGATAATAATAGCATTAATTTCTTAGACATATTAGTTAGGAAGGAAGAAGGTAACTTAGAAACATCTGTTTATAGAAAACCTTTTGCTGTTGTTATGCCGCCACACAAAGAATCATGTCATATAAAAACACAAAAAATATTAGCATTTTATACATACGTCTATAGAGCTATAAAAATATGTTCAAAACAGGATGATTTAAATAACGAATTGTTATTAATTAAGTATATAGCTAATGATAGAGGATTTGATCCAAATATAGTAGACAAAGCATTTGAGAAGTTTAACAAAAATGCAAATTTAGTTAAAAATACCACATCAAAAACTGCTTATGAAAAAACAAAAAAGAAACTAAGAGTACCTTACGTTCCAGGTTTAACAAGTCAATTATATAAAGTATTCAAAAGTGTCAGAATTTTCACCCTATCTTCAAACCAATAAATAAGGTAAAAGATATGATAAGGAATGCTAAAGACAGAATAGCATTAACAGATAAGACAGGTATATACAAGATAGAATATGAATGGTAGTGTTTATATTGGTCAAACTAAAAGAAATTTAAAATATAGATTGCAAGAACACAATAGTTACATAAGAAATAATAAAACAGAAATGTCAGCTATAGCCGAACATGTAAAAACTACCCAACATAGAATATTATGGGAAAAAACTTTAGTTTTAGCTCAGCCTCAAAGTTTTATATCATTAAATATTAGAGAAACATTAGAAATAATGAAATATAAAACACAAAAACAAGTATTAAATAGAGATGAAGGACCAGTAATTCAATACATTGATATATGGCAAGACATATTATAATTTTTTATATTAATGGAAATATGTAAATAACAATGAAGTAATGCGACAAGGGGGAAAGTATAAAATAGTCTTGTAAGTTACTTCTGAGGATGACGTAGATCATGTCGAAACATGTACTTGTAGAGAGATATTTTAAAGTGGAAGCCATACGGCTTCAATAAAGTTTTTATTGTGTAAATATAAAATGTTGCTTTTAATTATTTATTATAATTAAAAATATATATATATTAATTGAGTTATACGAAATGGGGAAAAAGAAACAAAAGTCAGAAAGTGTCTGCCGATAAAACTCATTAGCTTCTGATGAATTCAGTCCTAGGAAATTGGCAAGATAGATTTTGTGTCACCATTTCCAAGATAAAGGCATTCTTTTCTTTATCTCCAGCTAAAATGAGGGTATTGATTGATAGTGATAGTACAATTTCTGAAGACATAGTAAATGAAGCTAAACATTCATATTTGCTGGAAGAAATTACTGTATCTTCTGTCTCAGTTATTGATTTAGATATGCAAACAGATTAACATAGTCTTCATGAACAACAAAATTTACATATAGCTGATTCTTTTTAAATACTTCATGGATTTCAAATCTGAAAAAAGATTCTGAATAGTAGAGTCAAGTAGTTTATTTCTACCAATCAGTGCCTTCTGGAACATAAAATTTCAAAATTTGGCACAATGCCTAGAGGGGTTGGCTTTTCATGACCAAGGGTCTTAAAGTTATCTTTGATCAGTTAAAACATCAGTATGACTGCTCCTGGACAACTTCCTTACTTAGATAAAAAAAAATGAAATAAATAAATATTTTCCTCTTAAAATATTTTAAACCTACCAGTGTAGTTTTCAGACAGTGAAGTTTTTCTGCAGGAGTTGTTTTTCCATCTAATGATGCCAATTCCACTTTCTGTATTTCAATGGAAACAAAACAGAATCATGTTCCTTTATGAAAAAAAGGTCTACTTAAGCCAATGCTGCTTACAGTACCTCAAAATTTGTTTTCAGATACAATAGCATTAGCAAAAGTTTTAGTAAAACATGAGTCATTTTCTCATAGTATCCTTTAGAAGTTGAATAATATTAACTATTGCAAAGTAAGACTGTTCATTTAGTTATAGCTTTATGTAACTGATAACTGAAATTATTTTACACTTCTAAAGCACCAGTTGTCAGTTACTTCCTATACGTGACATGAAACAGGATCATTAATTTACTTACAGCTCTAGGTAACTGACAACAAAAACGTTCCTTTACTCCCAACTGATCAGCTGTCAATTCCATCCTATACAATTCTGTCAGTTTCTCTGATAAATACTTGTCATCATCAGCAAATTTCCGTTGTACAATGCTGAACAACTTCTGATGAACGTACCCCATGACATAGCTGAAACCAAACAAAAATACAAATATGACTATCAATATACTATTTGTCAGAAAATATCTTTCAGGTCATTAATTTCAAGTAAACAAAAAAGTTTTACTTGGAGAAACTGATATGATAACAAATGGAAAAGATTTGTGGTCATATAATTATCTATGAAAACAAAAAAATATCAAAAGAAGTATTATAAATCTAAGTGCTTAAAAGTAAACTATATAAAATTTTGCAGTAATAATATACAACAACTTACTTTTCTACAATAGCAGATATTTCCAAGGATAGGGGGTCATGAGGAAGTAGTTGAGGGGAGTGTGAATGTAAAACGTCCTGGAAAAAAAGTGATGTTCTTTTATCCCACAAAAAAAAAGTTGTTAATGAAAATACTATTTTATGAGTTCACATCCTACCTTTCAGTTACTCTAACCCAGAATTTCTAATCAAATACAATGGTTAAAGTATTTTGATTTGTCTTCTACACACTGACACATCCATCCTTGATAAATTGCTATTTTGCTATCAAGTTTGTGGACAATAATACTAGTAAACAAGAACATTTTTATAATTATTCATGTTCAAATTAGACTGAACTGATTCATTAGGTTTAATGTATGTTCTGTAAGTATTCAGTACTCAACCTGTTCAGTTGTTTTTACCTACTTGACAACCAAACAGTTGAAATTTGCTTATCATTTACCAGGAATAGTATAACCTAAAACATACCAGGCAGTTATAAATCACAAATCAACAAATAAAAGGTCAATTAATTATGAACTTTATCAGAGTAAAATTGTAATGGTACTAACAAGTTATGATTTTTAGTAATTATTACAAAAACTATTAAACAAACTTGGTTGTCAGTAATACAAGTCTTGTGTTTTTGTTTGATATTTTCAAAGCAAGTGATCCTGCATTGTTAAAGTGAGTGGAAATAATTTAGTGTGGTTAAGTGAATACTACTGTCTTCTAAGCAATCATCTTAGTCTTTATCAGTCAAAGCAAATTAACTTTAATCAGCAGTGGGAGTCTAAGTAGTTGATGACTTGGCTCATGGGTCAATGAAGAACACAGCTAGTTAATTGAATTGCATTAAAAACCTCGAGGCAAAAACAATCTCAAATTACTATCAAACTTTAAAAATGTGTGAGAAGTCTGGCTTGCATAACTAAAGTCTGGGCATCAGTAAGTGAATGCTCAGTGGGCCATTTCTGGTAAGCAGAACTGGCACTATGGTATGAACTACAAGCCAGGTTATGGCACTCAATGCAAGATGCCTATCATCAGTTGGTCCTAAGAAACTGGAGAAATCTATTAAGAAACACAACATCTTTTAAAAAAGCATAAGTCATCAAATAGACTGCTAATGGTAGGGCAAATAGGATTTGGGATTGTATTTACTGAAATATTGAATGTAACTCTAAAAGAAGTTATCATTTCATTGTGTAGATCACTGGTTAAGTCTCATTGCAATATTGTGTTCGGTCTTTGGCTCTTTACTTTAATAATGGCAATGAATTGTTGGAAACAGTTAAAAGGTGGAATACAAGATGATACCCAAGATAGAAAGGTTGTCATATGAGGACAAGTTAAGATCTCTAAAATAATATTTTCTTAAAAGAAGAGTTAGAAGGATCTGATTAAAATGTTTAAGGGAATTAATAGTGTTGATATATCAACTATTTTTCATATTTAATGATGAGAATCATAGGACCAGGGGACAAAAATATGAACAGGATGGTTGACCTTTGGAATGGGTTACCTTCAGATGTGAATGATGAGTTAAGTTTACTGGAGTTTAAAGGATGGTTTGATAAATATTTAAATTATCAGGGCTGGATTTGAGTTATTTTTAAGAAAATGATGGGACAGCCTCAATGGACCAACAAGTAACAAACCACATAGATGGGACAGAAAATACGATTCAGAAGAGAACAAGATTAACAGTGAGAACTGGAAGGAAAAATATGGGAAACAGCAATGGCATACACATCATATCTCCTACTGTCACATGCAAAAAGTAAGAAATAGGACCCAAGCAAAAGATGGTACAAAGACAAGAAACTAAAGGTTCAAAGTGAGGAAGGATAAGGATGTGGAGTTCCAAGTACGGAGGACTGCAAGACGAGGAGAATGAAGGTAGCAAAAAAGAACAAAAATGCAAAGAAAGAACATAAGAGAATACATGACAATAATGGGAAAACCCAAAAAGTATTAGGTAGAGCTGCTTGGTAACCAGCCATGGTCGAAGGAAATAAGTCTTGGTCAAATAGTCAATAAAAAATTTGGAAAGATGGAGGATAGAAGGATGGAAGAGGAAAAAAGCATGATGTAGAGACAAACTACAGAATGTGTGCCTTTGTTGTGGATATACAAAGAAAGAGGAAAAAATGAGCTGAACAAGAAAGAAGGGAGGTTACATGTGAAGAGAGTCTGGAATGTCTGGCAAGGGATCAGATAAAATCCACACGTGGGAAAGAGATCAGTGAGGTTTAAAAAGTAGGGAAGGTATCAGGTAGAGAAATAGGAGGAAGGGGCAGGAGAAGGTGCAATAGAGGAAACCATGGCTGGCTAGTGTGTGGTTATCAGGAAGATTCATCCTGAATGCATCCTCAGCTAAAGCTGAGTGAAGATGAACTGAGGACCAGAAAAGAGGATGTACGGTGTTGAAATGAGTGGCAAAGACATTGAGAAGAAATGCGCCCAGATGAGAGCAAAGTCACTTAAACACCATAGGATCAAGGGATAAATTCAAAGGAAGTATCTTGACAGACCTTGAGAGATGATCTGCAACAAAATTCAGAGCACTCAGAATAGAAGTGAATAAACATACTTCTAAAGAATAGGCCTAGAAAAGGAGCTCAGTAGTGTGGAAACAGAGAGAGCAAGATAGATTGTCTTCTGGTAAGTTATATAGAAGACAATTGCAGAGTTGACTATATGTGTCATCATTAGATTTATCTATGAACAATCTAAAATTCTACATACTGCCAAAAGTTCTAAGAGATGGATATAAAGGGACAATATTTCATGGTTCCACTGACTCAAATTCATGTGAGAGTCCAGACATGCTTCTCCATCTCATCAAGGAGGCATATGGAAACAGAGGGAGACCCAAATGAAAGGACGGAAGAGGAACACCCACTATGGGAGTAGTTTTATCAAGTCACCAGGTGAAGTCTTTGAATAAGAAAAGCAGAAGGAGAATGGTTGAGGACAAGGGATATCAAGCAAGCATCCAGTGATCATGCAAAATCCATTGTAGACATCACAAATAAGTATGACCCAAGAGGACATGGGATTCCATGGAAACCCAAGTCCCCCAAAAAGAAACTTTCACATAGTGAGAAGATATGGCATAAGAAACTAATTGCTCAAAAGAAAAGAAGAAGGCTGGGCCCAAAATACCCAAATGAATGAGAAACTAAATGTGTGTAAGATTTGACTCCTCCAAGTTGACCAGCCAACCCAGGTGCACTGCTTCCCAAAAGAGAAGAAAATGGCTACAGGTGGCTTTTTGGAGTGGAGCCAAATGAGAAAATAGGAATCCAAGACGTCCACCTCAGTCATCTCAAGACCTGGGGCAAAAGATCACTGTAGGTTGAGAAAGTTTCCATGGGAAATTGAGGGAGACAAGAAACTGACTGAGACATGAAAGATGTAAGATTAGGCACCTATCTACAGCTTTCCTGGGAACCCCAAAAAGGTGGGAATAAAACCCTGGAAAAGGATAAGAAACCCATTTAATAGAAACTTTAGCCATTAGGAACAACATTACCATGGACTGAAGTCGGCAAGAAACAAGATCACTTGGAAGAGGAACAGTAATGGGAACAGGAAACAATGAAGAAAGAGAGGAAAAATGAAGGTTAAGGCTCTCAGCACCCAACAATTAGCCTCAAATGGAGGGCAAAAGTCCATAAACAAAACAAGCCTTACCAACCCTAAGCCTATAGGACAGTCACCACCAAGAATGACAACACCAAAGTCTATGAGCAGTGGAAGGACTGTTGGGAACAGAGGAATGGGAAATAGTAACAGAGAGAGAGAGAAGAGGAAGCAATAGGACAGGACACAGAGATGGAAAGAAGGAGCACGGGAGAGATGGTAAACCAGTGAGGATAAGAAATGACATTGGCATTTGGCTCCAAAATATGACACCAGAGATACAAGTACACCAGAAAAAATCATACAGGCAGATGAAAGGAGTCAGATGAAGGCATATGAAATAAAAGGAAGGCAAAAGCAATTGAGTTAACAAGGGCATCACACCCCAACCAACTCTAGCAACAGGTCAAACAAATATGAAGTTAAAAGGCTGAGAATGGTAAACATGCCACTGTAGAAAAGATAAGTGAATGAGCATCCACCAAAAACCCCACAGGGGAATGGTGGATTACAATGGAAAGAAGGTTAAAGGAGGAAAAATAATGCAAAAGGGTAGAGAGTGTAAGACAAAGGTAGGAAAACATAAGCTTAAGAAAGATGAACAAAAGACAGAAAATAAGAAAGGACTTCAGAGTTTAGGAAGAAAGAAAAGCAATACAGCATGAAGTCATACTTAGTCATATGAGATAACAAAGGAAAGGGGATAAGGCATGTATGCCCCAAAGCAGTGGTACAAGTAATTGAAAATGGACTTGTATATCAGGAATAGGAAGTAAAAAATATACCTGAGAAACCCAGTCCTGAAATCACAAAAAAGACTGAGGTGGAATCAAGAGAGTAAGAGTATAAGATTAGGCAAAGGTGTGTGGGAAAAAACTGGCAAAATCCCTTCCATCACAAACAAGAAACATAAACAGAAGTATGTCAGGATGAAAAATGGTTCAAGCCACATGAAAGACTCCATCGCCTGCTGCAAAAAAAGCCATCACCTCTTCCAACAGACAAAAACAAACCTGATGTTAATGTATTTGTTATACTAATGGAAACAAAGGTACGTTGTTTCACACCAAACAAAGAGGAAATTACTGACACTTATGAAATAATAATGTGGAAAGAAAAGGCCAGAAAATCTGCAGGTGCAGAAAATGTTGGAAATGGAAAATCCAACATTTAATATTTCCACATAATGGTAATAATTTAGTTTATTTCCTCCTTTTCATTTTACAAGCTTAAATTCTTTGGTAAATTATATGTTTACAAATGATGCTAACTGCATTAAACTAACATAAAGAATAAACCTACTTGTACCACTTCATGGCTGAAACAAAACAAAATTCAATCACTGATTCACTTTACCAGCTAGAAATGACTACTATCTTGAAACAACTCTATAATCTTCACAACCATCTCCTATTTACAACCTATCCTCAAATTTACTAGAAAACTTGATGTCAAATTTTTTAAAACTTTTTAGGTGTTCCAAGTTTATTTTATTAATATTTTGATCTTAACATCGTCATCATTATGCCCCACAGCTCCCTGTAGCAAACAAACAAAATTACAACATTAAAAATATAGCTTATAACACATTGTTAAATTGTATGGCAGCATAAGAATATGGTGTAATGATCTGTATAAAGCAAAGGGCTCACATACAAAACATTACAGCACTGTACAACTTATTAATTTTTCTTTTGTATTTTCTGTGATAATATTTCGTAATATTAATAAATTCACCATCTAGTTACCATTCCTCTTGTTTGTGATTCCTACAAGAGTATCATGTGTGTTTCCATAATTATTTCCATTACTGTATCTATATATACCTAATATTGTTTTTAGTGTTCTGTGAAACTAACGAGACTGTTTAAATAAATGCATCAACTGTCTGGATATTCGTTATCTAATATTCAGTCAAAACACTATACATTACATCTCTAAAACAGACCTTTTCTAAATTAACCATTTTCTAATGTATTAAATGCAAATATGCATATCCAAATCCAATCAAACACAATTTTTTGTATTAATAACTTTCCAAATTGTTGTTTGTTTGTTTTGGATATTTATGCAAAGCTCCACAAGAACTGTCTGTACATGCCATCCCTAACTTTGACCTAATAGATTAGAGGGAAGGTAGCAAGTCAACAGCAACCACCACTAATTTTTGTGCTACTCTAATATAATAGTGGGGTTTGACCACCATTCTCATATTGCACCCAGACCCCATAGTGTAATGTCATTGGAATGCAACCCATTTACCCTCAAAATTCAGTCCACCACTATAAGCATTAGGCTACACCTGGTCCAAATATCTACATAAACAATATTTGTTACAGATACTATTGCATGATACTAAATGATATTACATAAACATAAACATGTGACATACTGTAACTCCTATTGAGATTATGTCTTGTAGCCTGTCAGCGGCATCATGTAGATACTGAGGAAGTAACATGTAGTTATTAGTGAACTGATAAAGTTTCTTCTTCAGCATTTTGAGAGCTTTACCATGGCAGGGAAAGTTTTCTAGAAATACTTGACACCTGTAAAATGCATACAACAAAACATTTATACTACAAAAAACCTTAAATAGCTTTTGAAAAATAATTTTCGAGGAGAAACTGTTCCTAAAAAGAAAAAAAAATGACAGTGGTTAAAAGCAATTGTTGGTAGCATAAAAGATTTAGTGTAATCTGATAGAAGTTTAAATATCTTTTCTGCCTTTATTATTTAGATTTTTTTCTATCAAATTAATATTGATTTTAACTTCTCAGTCATAATATTCTGAGCAACAGGTTTAATAAGTGACTTTTAACATTAGTGGTGTTGTACTCAGTGAACCCTGTAAAAGTGCAATAGCTAGGGGCCTAAAGTTCTGCTTACCTCCCCATAAACTTAAAGTCTCCAATTATCTGCTGCACTTTGAGACCACTTATAAAACTTAGAAATCTCAATCTATATTCAACAGGAATGGTTCCCATAACCTAGAAAACTTTGTAAAAACAAGATTCAAAAATGCTGCTTTGTCTTCATTTTACAACTACAACTTCCATAAATCTGCTTCCACCATTACTCATGAAGAATATATTGCCCTAAAGGAGTTAGCTAATAACAAAAATATCACCACCATCCAACCTGGTACAGGTGTTGTTATACTTGATATTACAAATTACAAAATGCAATGTATACTCAGCAATAAAACAAAATTCTCAATGTTGATTGGCTAAAGCTTACCATAAAACATGAAGAGAAAATACAATGAACCTTAAGAAATTATAAATATTGCAATGACATTCCAGAAAATGTTCTTGAGGTTTTTGAAACCTCAGGCTCCCACCCAGGTCTCATAGATGAGTCACCTAAAGTTCACAAATATAAAATGCCCTTAAGGTCTGTTTTATCCAGCATTGTTTCTCATACTTATCAATTGGCTAAAATCTTTGTTATTATTCTAAATTCATTCATTTCCAATGAGTTTACAATTAAAGATTCCTTTTCCTTTGCATAAGAAAATTCTAAAATTAATAATGCTGATCAATATTTACTTGCTAGTTTTGACATTGAATCTTTATTCACAAACATTCCTCTCTAGGAAACAATACAAATAATCTTAAAAGAAACTTTTCCCTAACAAAAATGAAACACTCAAAAGCTTTAACCACCAACAGTTTGAAGAATTACTTAACCTTGCCCTCAAGAATAATCACTTTGTCTTCAATGGTCAGCTATATGACCAAATAGATACCGTATCAATGGGGTCACCTTTATGGCCGACTCTCGCAAACATAGTCCTTTGTCACTATGAACATTCTTGGTTAAACACCTGTCCCACTGAATACAAACCAGCTCTATATAGAAGGCATGTTGACAATATGTTTTTACTCTTTCAAAGCTCTACTCACATCAAACAATTTTTGGATTATTTAAATTCGAAACACTCTAACATTAATTTTATTTGCAAAAGTGAAAAAAATGGTAAATTACTTTTCTTGATATCCAAATCGGCAGATTACATAATAATTTCACAACTTCTGTTTATCATAAAATAAAACATATACAGGCTTACATACTCTATTTAACAGTTTTATTCTGAATTCCTTTAAATGTAACCTTATACTCAGTCTTCTCGATAGAACATATAACATCTGTTCTAACTACTCTCTTCACCCCAAAATCACCAACTTACAGAGCATTTTAATAAACAATGGCTATTCCCCGCATTTTATTCAAGCCCTAACACGCAAGTTCCTTTCTCACAAGTTTGAACCCCCAAAGGAACCATACACTATTAATAAATACCCATTAAGACTGATTGTTTCCTTTTTAGGTGAGCAAAGTTTTATAATGAAGTCACAAATTTTAAAAATAATTAAAATGTTTTATCCACAAATTCAACTATAAATGATATTTAAATCATCTTTCAAAATATAAAATCTATTCAGATCTAAAGACCCATTACCTACCCCTATGCATTCTAGGATCATATGCCACAATTAAGTTTGTTCTGAATACTTGTGTAATATTAATGCATTATCCTATTCTTTATTTATTTGGTTGTCTTTTAATTTATTTCATCCTTTTATACTGTATTTTAATTACTTTTTACAAAATACTTAAACTTTATCATATTTTTGTACCTAATAATTTACCCTGTTCAATATAGCTTGCTGAAGATGGAATATGTATATTCTGAAATGTTCAAAAATTAAATGTTTGTTACTGTACACACACACACACACACATCAAATGTCTGTTGTTGCTGTCATCATTCTGTTGTTCATCAGTAAACTTTTATCTATTTTGTAATATCTAGAACTTCCCATTACAATTTTAAATCAATTATGTATTAACAGGAAAGCATCAGAATTTTTTTCTTTTTTTACAATTAAAAACCTTTTCAAGTCCCTAAAAATAACTTTGTAAACATTGCTATGAAGATATTAAAATGGAACAAACAAACAAACAATCTGAGGAGAAGAAGCAGAAGTACTAAATAGTACCAATTTAAATTCATCTTGAGTTTAGCAACTACCCAAACTGCTGTTAGTTACTATTACAATGTTGCGAACTGTGACGGAGACACATTATTTCACCCACAAGTGCCATGCAATACTTGATAAGCACTTAGAACTTCTAGGAATTGGATCTTTTATATAGTTGGATATTCACCTAATCCCACATTCTCTTCCACACAGCTAGGACATGAAAATTTAGAGATTACAAATTATCACTTTTTTTCATTCTTAAAAATTAAACAAATTCCTTGTTTTTGCAAAAGGATAAAAAAACCTCAGTGTTTGAAAATTATAGTGTCCAAATAGCTTGCATTATGTAAAAAGATGGCTTACATATTCAAATTGGGCATCTAAAAATACTCAGCACTGAAATTATTATAAGAGATTTAAATTATCATTTTTGAACCCACAGCAATTCCATCATTTTCTAAGTTTCAGTATTGCACCTACACACACTCTGTTTCTCATGCTGCTATTAGTGAAAGCTGTTCTATGGTATGGTGGTATCAAAGGCATATTTTTAAATGAGATACAAGTTTGCAAGCAAAGAGAAATTCATTAGGCCAAGACTCCCAGTTGAGATTGTCAAAACAATAAAACTTACATTACTCGGTTAGGCACTGGATTTATCTATTTCTTACTGGGTTTCCAAATTTGTAAATTAAAGCTATAATAATTAATTTTCTTAATGTTTTGTGGCTGTTGACTATTCATACATGTGGTAACATTATTATGATTGGTTTCTTGCGTACACCAAACTTAAAATTTTGTGGATAGTCAGTTTTTTCAACATTTTACAGATATTCCTATTAATAAAGTATTTGTTAAATTTATAAGTTTCAATAATTTCTTAGTGGTTGTTATTTATTCATGCAAATGCAGCAAAGAATGATTATTTAAAATCCTGTATTAAAGCATGTTACAAGAACTTTCACTAATGAGCTTTATATGTTGTAGGAAGAAAACTATCAAAAATAAGTATATAACCCTAAAAATGTCATTTAATGACATACAACAATTAAACTTTCTTTGCTGATTATGTACTTAAGAAAAAAAATAACCTAGATTCATTCATATTCAGTTGTAATTCTTATGTCTGGATGTTTATTGTTTAGATACTGCAGAACCGTGAAACTGAAAACAGAAAATTTGTCATCAACATACTATCTGAAGTGGTTTAAAATCAATATAACATTTTTCCAACCAGTTTTTTCATACTAGCATATGAACAGATTAACCATAACAGACTCAAACTTTTATCCCATACTGACCTGATTAACCTGATCATAAATCAAATCATTAAACATCAAATGCAATTATGGGCATAAATGACATTAATTTAGAAAAAAAACAACATTCATTAACAGACAATACATTCATGATATCTGAAGATAAACAATAACTTGGTACAAAAATCAAGATTCTTGCAACCAAATACTGGTGTATAAAGATTCTATATCAAATCTGCAAATAATTAAGAAATGCTGAAAACTGTCTTTAACTATAAATTCATAGCTTCTGGGCTCCTAGCCAATTGTTTGTTAAATATGTTATTCTTCATTGATACATTTCATATTATCAACACAGGAAACAATCAACAGGACATGTATCTGTTTGTAGTTTGGTAGATATACATGTTTATTATTCTAATGTCACGCATCGTATTATTATTCATTCTAAATATGTTTTATAGTTACATAACTACATATGAAAATTTTATGATAAATCATGGTAAACTGCCAAGTTCCTACTCTACTGTCCCTTTCAAGTTAGAATTTTAAAACTGCTTGTGTTTAGTTATTTTCTATACCATCATACCTAAAACACACATTTATTTCTTTTTTTCTAGCTTATGGGGTGATGTGGCAGTTGAGTCATGTCTACAGATAGTTGAAAAATAATTTACAAATATTTTAAATGACATGTATGTAAAAGTAATGCATGACATTAGACTAAAAATATATGTCATGCATTTATTTATTGTTTATTTGTTTTGCTGTTAAGTGAAAAGTTATACAATGGGTGATCTGTGCCGTGCCCACCACAGGTATCAAAACCTCGTTTTTAGCATTATAAGTTTTCAAACTTACTACTGAGCCATCGAAGGATGTAAATCTACGAAATAACAAATACATACTCTATGAGTATATGAAACACATGGGTGTTTGTATGTCCTGCTGAGAGAATTAGAATATTTTGCACCATAGAACTCTTCAATTTAACAAAATAAAGGTCCAACATGTCAGAATAAAGGTTTTTATAAGCTATTTGAAGAAGGTAAAGGTTTTAAAGGTTGGGCTACCTGAAAAATAGTTCTTACAGGTTTTAAAGGTTGGGCTACCTGAAAAATAGTCCTTACAGGTTTAAAAAGTTCCCTAGAGGGCCTGATTACATATATATATATATATATATATATATTTGTACTTAAGGAATTCTACTAAGAAATCTTAAACTTACAATTGTAAGTAGAAATATCACAACTTCAGTTTTATTGAACAATACAATCTATTAATTTCCAGCAAAGCATACATTATTCCAGCATGAGAGTCAACTGGAGTATTTCTGTATATACATTGTCTAATATAATATTTGTTTTACTTGTAATAGATACTTTTATAAGTTTCTCTTTTAAGTGTTGGATTTTCTTAACTTTAGATAATTATTTGCTGTCCTTTGATATGTGGTTAATCTTGCTAATATAGTTAATTATGTTTAAAGCTACTATTTTATTTGTTTTTCTTATACTTAATTATTGTGTTTTTCAAGACTGATAAGAGTGTTATGTTCTTTTTTGCCATAAATTGTAAATATTTTCTGAAATTATAATCATAAAAAGAAAATAAAGCAAGACCACAAATGTAAATTTTTATTGTCCATCAAAAGTTTCATACTTTGAGAACCTATATCAGTATTATTGCCTTGTATTCATTTATAATTAAATAAGACCAGTTGGATTTTATGTTGTAAGAACTTATGGTTTTCCTCAAACTTCCAAACCGAATTGTGATTTAAGTTCTAACAGTTTCTAATATTACCATTTACAATCATAGGTTGTCAAGTTTTTTGGGAAGTACTTTTACAAATATACAAGCAATGATTTAATGATTAAAATCAGTTTTGAGTTTTCAAATTCCTTGCAAAATATAAAATTTAACAAAAAAGGTGTATACAGCCAGTTTTAATGTAGTTTCTCTCTATATCAATATTCAGTTTCAAGAAACCATTGATTTATGTGTTTGGTTCTTCTTTTCCATCATGTTTAGTGAATTTATTACCAACAAAACTGCTTTTAAATGTTTAATGATTTGATTTATGATGAGGCTAATAGGATCAATACCAAATCAAAACTTGTGCCTGCTATGTCTAACTTGTTCTTTATCTATCATGAAAGGCAATGGTTGCAAAAATGTCCAAATCATTTTTGATTGCTTTAAGAATGTTGAAGGCACACTATTTTTCAACCAAAAATTAAATCAGTTAATTCCTGCACAACATAAACAGTAAATGACACAAAATACAAAGATTACAGATGAATAAGAACATTAATATAGTTTATTTTTCTAGTATGGTGTATTTTTATAGTGACTTTTTTCGTGACTATATGCTAAGTTTGATAATTTTTATGAATTGTGGAGAGATATTCTCTATTACACGAAGAAATAATTTGTATAAAGAAATGTTTTCAAATGTTAATGAATTTAACAAATGTTTTATAATCAGAAAAAACATTAAGAAAACTTGCTACTTCCAAAGCTGTAAAGCTTGATATAGTTAAAAAAATAAAAAACTATTGTGGTGGTACTATACATAAAATAATCACACTATGTAAACTATGTTTCTATTTTGTGCAGAGATCATACATAGTTTCAACTTAGATTCATTTTTACATTTGTGGTAAGAATAAAAAACAAATTTCAAGTATATCATTCCTAAAAAAATGCAGTCATTTGTCATCTATAAACGCTGATGTTATTGCTAAATGGAATAATATGTGAGACTTATCACAAGATATTTATATACCTATATAATAGACCACATTTCTAGAAAACCTGAGAACTTGTCAATCACTAAATAGCATATATGAACAAAATGTAATGCTGCTATCAACTCTGTTATACTTAGTAGAGCTTAAAACATGCAGTGATTAAAGCTTTAAAAATTTGATATTGCTAAGCCAAAGTTAATAATAAATCAGCAAAAATAAAAACAATTCTACTTCTCCTCAGTCTATAAACTTGTTGAATTTCAATAACACTGATTTGCTTACTTCTATTACTGGACATCTATAACTATGCTTCAGTGGAATGCTGGTTTCTAACTAATGATTACACAGTAGATATAACTTTCTCTATCATCGATTTAGCTGGGCAGATGAGAACTAATACAGCTGGAAACTGTAATACTCAGCTGATCATGGTATAGGATGTATTATCCATTATGAACAAACATACTTCACATTTCCATGAATTTCCAGGACTGAAAATACTTATTCATAATTAAAGTGTCTTTGTTCAGGTGTTAGTTTTTCTTTGAAGGTGTAAAACTAAGGTTTGTTTTTAGTGTTCACAGGCAAATACATTTCCTATATAGATGTTCCTACTGCATTGTTTAAAGATCTACGTATCATCACACTTAGATAGTGTTGTATGCCATTTTCTATTATCATTTCTCCTTTATTTATTGAGTAAAATTTAATAATTTTTGCAGAGATAGCATATTTTGAAATAGTTTCATTTTCAAAAAGAACTTACAAGTGCCCTAATTACACTAAAGTGTGGCATGTACAGGCTTTAAAAATGTGTTATCTTACTAAAATTTTACTAAGTATTTTACAGTTGAAAATTTCAATCTTATGGACAAATTTAACTTTTTGTTACAGAGGTTAATAAGCACCAAATATGTACATTCCAGAATATCTCTTATTCTTTGTTATTCATAAAACAATATAGCCTTTTACATAAAATAATAATTTCCATGGAATATTGAAAAGTTCCCTGAAGATTCTGTCTGGACCTGGACATGACTTAAAGTATGACCTTATACTGAAAGACAAGAATTATATAGTCACTTAGACACCGTTTGATTATAAATAGAACAAATGATCTAAAATTATAACACTACATAAATGCAATTATACAAACATCTTTGGATACTGATATTTCCGGATACATGAGTGTACGTGAATATTTATGTTACGTAATGGTTATGTATTTTTTGAGCATGCAATATACATACAAACATGATGTTTTTCACATGAATTATTATTTATATTCATGATTCACAAACAGATGTGTATAATGGGGAACAATGTATACCATTATCAAGATAGAAAATATTTGTCATGTGTTCTATCAAATCAAGAATTAAGTTACTCTCAGTTTTTTTGGTTTCATAACTGTTCGTATAGCAAATATTCGTTGTTTTTTCGCTTGTTACAAATATTTATTTTCCATAAGGCCTATGGGTTATAGTCTGAAGTCATTATTCCAAAATTCTAACACTCAGTTGCCCAAATAAGCTTTTGGTTGATAAATACTAGTAAAATATCATTTGTAGGTGATTTATACACATCATGTCAAATCCATTTTGTAATATTGTTTAACAGTTCCTTACAGAACTATTGTTCATTAACGTACATGGATGCCAACATATACATCAAGTATGCATTTTTAATACAAACTACCAAAATTAATTTTCAAATTAATGAAATAATTATTTCGTGGTATTAATTGTACTTTTATGACAAACACATAGCAATGAATTATATGGAATTGTTTCACCAAGGCAGAAATCTACACCTCCATCCATGATTTGACATCCATATATATATATATCTAGCTTTAACATCACATGGTGAATAAAATCCAAGTAAATGCAATCTTCAAAATCTCTTTTGTAGTGAAAGAGTACTAAATACTAGTTTTAGTTAAAGACTACACAGTGAATTTAGCAGTGTCACATGCTATAATCACTGTATTAATATTCAGTTATGATGTCATATGAAATGATTCACAGGATTCAGAGCATCACCACTTTCCATTACTCACATATACAACAGAATTACATATGTAAAGGTATACAAAATGATTGAACTGTTACTGCACATGCTACAATGCAGTACAATCCATATGACTCAGGTTGCAGCAGTACCCTTGATTTCCAAGTTTACATCCAACTCATTTATAAAACTTTAAAGCCAATGTTTCAGAATTGTTTACTAGTAAGGTTAATTCTTGAGAGATGTGTCCTTACATCCAACACTAATGCATACATAAACCAGTATAAGCTGTTCATAGTGAGTCTCTTTTATGCTTAGTTCTTTTCACTAGTGCTCAACTTGTTCTTTTTGGGAATAAAAAAATTATTCACTGAAATTTAATGTGAACCTCATTATATGCCATGTATCATTTTTACAACCTCAATATCAATAATATATAAATTATTTTAACCTTAAGAATAGCAACTATGTGAATTCTTAAATGTAATATGTCATTTGATGAATACATCTTACCATCTCATCTTCTTAAACTTTTAAAACCTATTAACAGAAACGTTTTTGGTTTGCAAGATGAATTTCATTTTTAAATCCAACTCAGTACTTTTTTATTTTCAAATTTCAAGATGATGAAAAAACACCCTTAGTTATTTAAAAATACTTACTCTGAGAAGGATGTCCGCTCTTCACTAGTGCTATTCATCAGCTTGTTTGCTTCTTGTTTCTTTTCTCAAAAAATAAAACTAATAATGAAGTGTTCAAGTTTCTGATGTTATTTTTAATGTAAAAATATCTTGAAAAACAAAAAGCAACTCTTATCCTTAACATATTTTGAAAACATTATTTTTTGACATTTGAAATTCTTTTAAATTACTAGAATTATTAAAAGTTATTAATATTATCTAGCTTGAAGACATTCAAATACTTCATTATAATAAATTTTAAATTATTACTGATAACTAACAGTAATCAATGAATGTGATGTAAAAAATAAGGTATTAAAAAGCTGTTTCATTTCCAGTATAAGTTTAAAATACAGAGGCAAGTATCAAACTTCGGTCCTAACAGCGATACTTTAGCATAATTAAAACCTTCACAAATTTCACTATTGTTGTTTTTTTACTGCAATAATACTGTGCATGTAAAACATACAATTTTATGTGTATCCTTCAATCATTATTTCAAAAGTGAAGTTCAAAAGATATTTATATATTTCATAATAATTTTTTAAACTTGACTTTCTTTATCTTTTTTGTAAACATTTACTGCAATATTTTTTATGCTCAGCATTGTCAAGTACCTTTGCTAGTTTTATATAAAACAAAAAATATATTTCATCAATTTTAAGCTCATCCTTATTAAACCTCATATCAAAAAACGAACACCATCACTTGAAAACATGCTTTTAATTTCAAAATATACAGGCTATGATACATACACCAACTTTAGACAAAAATGTTAGCTAAGTTCTTGACATCCAGTTGTAACATTAACACTAAAAACACCAAATCTGTAAACATTTCAACTCCATCTAAAAGAGTAACCAATCTCATATATACTTACATCATCTTTACATGCATGAAATACAGGATCAAGAGGCCTTTCAATGATAAGAATTTTGAAAGGTTTAAGTAGCTGGGAAACAACAGAACAAATACACTGTAAATTATCACCAATGCTCAAATCATTGCATAACAACAACAACAAAAAGATTAAAAATTAATAATATTTCAGACATTTTTAGTATTTACCTTTAATCATATAATAATAATATTATGCACAAAACATGACTGCAGTTATTAAATAAATATACAATTAATTATAAGCCAAAATGGTAAATTATCACCAATGCTCAAATCATTGCATAACAACAACAACAAAAAGATTAGAAATTAATAATATTTCAGACATTTTTAGTATTTACCTTTAATCATATAATAATAATAATAATAATATGATGCACAAAACATGACTGCAGTTATTAAATAAATATACAATTAATTATAAGCCAAAATGTACTGTTAACAATGTATACATCATACCTGGTTATAACCAATTTCTTCATATAGAATCTTAACTGTTTCTTCTTTTGAAAACCCTGAAAACAAACACTAAAAAGTTAGTCACATTTAAGCCCTCTTTATTACTCAAAACCTGGACATGGTAACAAAAAAGTACAGTTTAACAACTTAATTGTTTATTAATTAAATTCTAAGCAAGCTCTTCTTTTCGTGATATTGTAAATATGTGAAATACTAGCTCAACTAAGTTAAA
Source organism: Limulus polyphemus (assembly GCF_000517525.1). Lineage (NCBI taxonomy): Eukaryota > Metazoa > Arthropoda > Merostomata > Xiphosura > Limulidae > Limulus > Limulus polyphemus. Next base: position 51,461 of record NW_013667644.1, read on the forward strand.
TGAAATATATATATATATATATATCACGATTAATGTTTTTTTTTGCAAATAAAAAAAATGCAATTTCTTATTTATTTTTAAGGCATTAATTTCTTTGGATATTTTAGTTTCATATTTGAAGCTATATATTGAGTAATTCTTTGAATAAGCTAAGGTTGAATTCACCAACCAAATTTTATAGTTTGAAAAACAAGATATGAATAATTTCAAAATATAAAAACTGATATCACGGGAAAGAACTGATGACTGAAGGAAGACTTAGCTGAAATCAAGGATGATCTGGTAGGTTAAATTGGATGATGAAGGATAGGTTCAGTGGAAATCAATGATGTTATGGAAGGTAAAATGAATGACTGAAGGATAGGTTTAACTGATAATTAAAAATGTTATGGCAAGTTAAAATGAATGACTGAAGGATAGGTTTAGCTAATAATTAAGAATGTTACGATAGGTTAAAATGGATGATGAAAAATAGCTGCAGCTGAAATCAAGGATGTTATGGCAGATAAAATGGATGATGAAGGATAGGTTCATCTGAAATCAAATATGAAAAATAAAATGGATGATAAAGGATAGGTTCAGTTGAAATAAAGGATATGATGGCAAAGTGAAAATGAATGACAGGTTCATTTTAAATCAAGGATGTTATTGAAGATAAAATGGATGACTGAAGAATAGGTTTAGCTGAAATAAAGGATTTTATAGCAAGTTAAAATGAATGACTAAAGGCTAGGTTGAGCTGAAATCAAGGATTATATAATGCATAATATTTATGTCTGAAAGCAAGGTAGCTAAAAACCACACCATCTTTTGCTGTTGATAAGATAGAGACGTACACAATTAATCCAACAAAGTGTAAAAGTTTCATTATTATTAGATTTACACATGTAAAACAAGAAACAAAGTATAATATCACTGCACAGTGACAGTGCATATGTGTATATAGCAGACCTTTTACAGTCCTAAGTACCCTTTCTTCCAATTCCACTGTTTTACTTTCTCCTTTGTCTATACTGGTAAACTGTCTGCACAGAAATACAACGATTGTACACGCCATGAAAAAGCACAGAAAATATAATATAAATACATTCATGGAATAAAAGCTACTTTTTAAAACTGTCCTTTAATCTTTTGCAGCTAATATTTAGTTTGGTTTAACAGACATGCTTTTAATGAATACATTAGATTTAAATTTATAACTGGCAAATACAAAACAAACTAGCATGATTTCAAAAACACATTTAAAAAACCTGTTAAAAAAGGAAACCTAAATACACCCCTAAGTCAAGCTTAACATATAATCACACATATATGCAAACTCAAGTGGCTATATTTTAATTTCTTAATCATACCTGAGTCATGTTCTAAGCTACTTTTATAGTCTCATAGTTGACTACCAAATGACCAAACAACTATTTGTTGTGCATATATTCTACTCAGTATTTAAACTAATTTTCTTAATTTAAATCAAACATAAGACTGGTTTTCCTCAAAACAATATTACATTATATAAAACATGTTACTTGTGGATCAAACAAGTTAAAAATTATATTTCTTAAAAAAAAGAATGTATAGAGAAGTTGAAAAGTTTAATAGATGTCTAAAAGGAGCCCATGTGAGATAAAAACAAACAATTTTTCAGATGAAAGTGCTACATGTAGTCAACATTAAAGTAAAAAAAAAATGCAATAACTTTCCTGATATATATGTATAAATTAGGCACTGCCACACATTGCTACAGACATTCTGACAGCTTTCATGATGGTTTTGTGCAACTTCTTCTACATTAGGGGCTACTTCTCATCATCCACATGAGGTGTCAATGTCGGTTTCATTACTACCAGGTTGTCTCAGAATTACCATATTTATTAAGGTGAGACTGAGCTTTATGCTGATATTTTCTTTATCTTAATACCATGTTCTCAGTTATTCCCAATTTATACTTTTGATCTTCTTAAATATTACTTTCACATTTTAAAATGTCAAAATAAACTGATACATTTTCCCTGTTGATTAGCATCAATCAGTACCTAATTTGTCTGTCTGTGAATGCAGACTGAAATGAAAGTTTGTGCAAAATTTTGAAATTTTCTCATGTTTTACAGTGGCAACCATAAGTTGTAGACATTTGCCTCCACTTTATGATTTTGTAGGAATTTTGTTTTTGTTTTTTCAGGTGTGTAATGCAACACGGCACAGGCTTAAAAAGATAGTGGCAGGATGAGTAATAAATCAATGAGATACTTCATGGACAAAAGGAAAATTAAATGTAATATGAAGACAAATTGCTGATTACAAGTTAAAAAATAACAACAGTTTGATTATTCAATTGATAAGAAATGTATGAATGTTATAATTTTCCTATACTGAAAATGTATTTCTGATAGGTACTTACCTCCTTTCATATAAATAGCTATTCTTGTTTAGTGCTGCCCTCTATATGCAAAAATATTTTTTTATGCATGCCACAAGCCTTTTTTGGAATTGACTAATTCCAATGTCTCTCATGCAACTCATCATGTGACAACCCTCCACCAATAAGAGTGTGACATACTCTTTTCAGGCATGAGACTCCCTCTATTCAATTCTACCTAACTATAACTTCGAGTTTTGGCAGAAAATTGAAGCACTGGTTTTCAGTGTGGAGAAAAGGTGGGAAGTGTGAAAGGAGGTAAGTACCTATCGGAAATACATTTTCAATATAGGAAAATTTTTACTTCCGAGTGGCCCGGCATGGCCAGGTGGTTAGGGCGCTCGACCACAACACATTTGAACCAGGTATACTCTTCACCCATTGTGGAAAGATATTGCATATATGGGCAGAAAACAGAAGACACATCCAAGTGGGAGATTGAAAACATGTCCTAGCAGAATGACTGCTAATCAAGAGGTGATTAATGTATCGCACAAAAGAGAGGGCACTTGTGACAACAGGAGTTGTGTCGCACTCCTATTGATGGAAGGTTGCTGCATTATCATTTGCATGATAGCATCCAGATGTCTCACATGAATACATGTGAAGGTAGGTGTGAGTATGAAGGTTAGTTGCAAGCAAAAATTTGAACATATAGAGGGCAGTATACATGGAGAAAAGCTATTTGTGAGATGAGGCAATATATTGTATTGGAACTAATGTGGTTTGCCAAAGTCTACTAAAGTAAATGAATCTCCAGAAAAGAATTTGTGAAGCCACAAGTTGTCTACTGACCTCCAACAAAGCAATTTGGTCTCCAAACAAAATGTATGAGGCTAATGCTTGTTAAATAAAAAACCTACTGAAGCAAGTGGATCTCTGAAAAAGAATGAGTGAAGATACCAGTTGTTCACTAAGGTCTAACAAAAGTAAATAGTCTCAGTGGATAATGTGAAGCTCTTGGTTTTCTAATGAAGCTTAATGAAATAAGTGGATCTTCAAAATAGAATGTGTGAATCTACTGGTTGTCTGTCAGTTTGTTTATATTGAATTTTCGTGGAAAGCTACGAGAGCTATCTGCGCTAACCATCCTAATTTAGCAGTGTAAGACTAGAGGGAAGGCAACTAGTCATCACCACCCACTGCCAACTCTTGGGCTACTCTTTTACAAACAAATAGTGAGATTGACCATCACATTATAATGCCCCCAAAGCTGAAAGGGCAAGCATGTTTGGTGGACCAGGGATTTGAACCTGCAACCCGCAAATTGCGAGTTGAGCTCCCCAACCTCCTGGCCATGCTGGGCCTTTGTCTGTTAGAGAATAAGCTACTGGTAAAGACAATATAATTCATAGGGCTTGAGTTCTTTAGGCCACATGAGAGGAATAAGACTGCATCTTCAATTTCAATAGGCCATTTAAATTTTTTTTATATTCAGGATAGAGTGTACTGTGATTTAAAAAATATAATTTTTCATTAAATGAGAGGGTAAAAACCAAAAGTTGAAAGTATTTATGGCTGAAGAATATGTACGAAAGAGATGGACTACACTTAGAGAAGAAAAAAAAAAGTACAATTATGAAGTACCTTACATCATATTTAGTAGTATCTACTGTTTGAGTAAGATAATTTAAAAATGTGGTAAGAAAAGTGGTATTTATTTAGTACTCAGCAAAATGGAATTATTCATTTAACATTTTCATAGGACTTTAACCATGCAAGAACATAACTTACTGACTGATAACTGTACAAAGTGTTAGGTCTCATGTCCTATCCTTGTAATATAACAACTTACAATTGAAGAAAATACAACTACATATAGTACATAATAAAAATACAACCAACACTTACCCTGTGAAGAAAGAAGAAGGCTTTAAGATATGGGATTCTGTAACAGAAAAAAATAAAACCTTGAAACATAGCATAAATAGAAGAAAAAAAACATGAGTTTATTTTACTCAATGCGTATACTGATATATATATCTTATTATAATGAAGCTTGTGATGTATACATCCAAAACTCGGATCTCAAAACTACCACACCGATCATCACCAATCATAACTGGGTAATACTTATATAACTAGGTAGTATTTCTATAGCTGAGCGATAAATAAAGCAATTGAAATTTCCACAAAAATGATATGTTTCAGATTTAACCAATAAAAATTTCAAACAAAAAGGAGTAAGTTTCAAATATAAAAACAATCAAAAAACAAACTTAAAAAAATCTGTTGCAACACTCATGAGATTTTCACTAAAGAAAAACAAATAAAAACAAGGCACTTTCATTGATGACTGCATCTACAAAGAAATACTCAATAAAATCTACTCTGTGGTGTAATGCTATTTGATAGATCATTTTTAAACTAAAATTTCAATAAAATCATTTATCTCATGGATGGTAAACATTATTGAATGTCAACTATGAGTACACTGTAGTAGAACTGTCAGACAATTCCAGAAAAGGCCACAGGCCCAATAGGCTTCTGCAGGAACTAGCAGTTATACCTGCTCGGAGAACAGGTATTTCTACTAGTATATACAGTACTGTGCAAAAGTGTTAGGACAAAGTCAAACACTAGATTTCAGGCTACTTTCAAAGAACAATGGAAGGTAAATCATAAGTGAAAATTTATTTTAATAATCTTCATATTTTGTACAACAGAAACTCAGTGAAAGTCCTTGAGTTTAGCAAACAGTAAATATTTTGTCTCCCCCTTTTGCTTTAATAACTCCAGACAGTCTTTCAGGCATTGTTGAAAAATATTTAATCATATTTTCCCCAAATGTCTCTAATACACTCCCAGAAAGTTTCTTTGGAAGTAACTTTTGATTTGTCAAGTTTTTGATCTATCAAATCCCAAATCTGCTCAATAGGGTTGAGATCAGGACTCTGTGGGGGCCATTGTATCATTTGAATGACTCCAGCAGCTTCTTTCTTTGCTAAGTAATTTCTGCACAGGTTGGATGAGTGTTTGGGGTCATTATCTTCTTGGTAGTAGAATCCTTTACAAATAATATACATACCATGAAGGATTAGTATCCGATGGTATTTGCACTGGTCCATTATTCCAATTATTTTGCAAATATCTCCTGTTCCTCAGCAGAAAAACACCCCCAAACCATCACACTGCCTCCCCCATGCTTCATAGTAGGTGCTATGTATTGAGGTAAGTATCTTTCACCTTTCTTCCACCGGACATACAACATAAGCTTTGAACCAAATATTTCAAACTTGGACTCATCCATCCATAACACCCTTTTCCAATCATCAACAGTCCAGTTTTGTACTTTTTAGCAAATTGCAGTCTCTTGACAATATTTGGAGATTGAAGTAAAGGTTTTATTACCTGCTACATAACTAAATATTCCATTCTTGTTGAGTTCTCTTAATACTGTAGATTTGGACACTTTTCTGTCATTTGGTACATAGTCGTTTATCTCATGGTTGAGATCAGTGGCAGTCTTCCTTCTATCCCATAGGATGCATAAACGAAGATACTTAACATCAGTATCATTGAGTTTAGGTGTTCTGCCTCTTCCTTTCTTATTTTCAAATTTACCTGTCTCGGTCTCACAAACTAGGGTGTACTT
>NW_013667644.1:58468-59479 GCF_000517525.1 Limulus polyphemus
CAAACTAGGGTGTACTTGACAGTGTTTGGGGAGCATTTTAAGTCTGCATGAATTTGTCAGAGAGACCAACCAGCATCACATCAAGCTTTTATGCAAACTCTCTGCTCTACTGACAATTCTCTATGCTTTTAGGGCCGTGGTATGACAACAAAACTTAATATATAGTGTTAAACACTGTTTTTATCAAGGTTTATTTATGGATTACTATTAAACTGATTTCTGCTAGTATATATCGGTACCATATGCTAGCTCCTTGCTAACTTCTTTCTATATAGTTAAGACCCTACATGGGGTACCATGACAGTTATTTCAGACTCTAAGTTTGATCAGTATGTTCATTCAAGCAGAATCCTTATGACACACCTATGTAACGGTCACTGATGCCAAAAGAAATATGAAGTTCACAATGCTTCAAATGAAGAATACTTTTCTTAACCTTATAACTGTCTTGTTAATGACTAGTTATAAAAATAAAAAGTTGCTGATGTACAGCAGGGCTCATACTTGACGTTTTCTTTTAGAAAACCAGCTAGTACCAAAAACATGCATTTTAGGGGCCTGCAAGTAGTTTTAGGGGCCAATTATCTAGTTCATCTAAAATGTACTCTATAGTGGCGGTTATCAGAAAAATCACTGAATTAGATAGCTTATGCTGGATAAATTGAAAGGAAACTAAAGATACCAATGCATCGCAATTTATTTTGTTATGAACTCGTATTTCATGGAAAAAAATTTGATTTCATTTTTTCAGACCACTTAACCTTCTCCAGACAGGTCACGGGTCAAAGGCCACGTCATCACATTTGTTGAATTTATTGAACTACTATTTCATGAATTTGTGTCAATAAGTTTGGTATCACACTGTAGATTAGAATTCAAATTTTAGTATTATACCTCAATTTCTTAATTCAAAAGTAAATATAAAAAAACAGTTAAACATTGATTTTTGTGTTCAATGTGGTATGCTGAAGACAGCACTGGTTCAAATTAGATGTTTGTGATGCCAAGATA
>NW_013667644.1:59935-62202 GCF_000517525.1 Limulus polyphemus
GTAATAAGTCACACACAGTGGCACCCTGCCCACCTCTTTCCATTTTTGGAAATGATCCCTTATATACACTCACTTCTATATATGGCATGAGTAACCAATTCGAAGTTCAGAATGTCCCATAGTGGCTTTCTCTAACATTTTAACATCTTTGGATGCCATCTCTTTCTTTCGAACCAAGATTTCAAGGAGGTAGGTTGTGTCTTTAGTCTGCTCAATATTTCATATTTTTTTAGACTGAAATACAATTTAGTTACTAAGCTTGATAAACTATAGTGGAATTCTAAGGTATTAATGTAGTAATTTATGATTTTTTGGTTATTCAACTATATATATATATATATAAAACCTAAAAAATATTTCTTTTCATATCCCCCACATGCAAAAGTTTAAAAGGCATAGCAACCCGTGTCAAGCAACAACCAAGTACAAAGGTCATAACTAGAAGAGATAATTGTTTGCTTTACTTTTTTATTTACTGTTCTAAGTTTTAAGAAAAATATGGTTAAGAAGTTATTTGAAAATAGCAATAATCTATATACATATATAATGTATAATAATTGCAATGTGACTGTATTTTACAAAATACTAGTCCATTACAACACAGCCAAGACTAAAGGTCAGTTTTATATTATTGGTTATGGTAACGTGAGTGCATGTGCACCTCATCATTGTAACTTCTGTATTGTTAGCCTGGCATGGCTGAAAGGTAAAAATAATAAATACATATATAAATGTATAATGTTATGTGATTTAAGCTATTTAGTCTAAAAATTTATGTTTTGTGTTATAATTTCTAGTCATTCTAGAACAAAAAAGGGCATAATTTATATTTATTTCCTGATTCTTTTAATGTGGTTACTAGATCAGTGAAATCAATCAAACTCATACAGAGATCTAATGCTGAAAATAACAGATAAAATACAAAAAGTTTTTTCTAAAAAAAAATTTATAACTATCTGGACATTATAAAGATTTCCCATGTGAAATTTCAAAATTTTCTGATACACAAAAGTATTTTTAATCTTAAAATGAAAATTACTTTGCATGTTGGATAGGCAACATGCAAAAAGAAAAAAAAGCATGAGAAAAACATTGCTTTACAAACCTTAAGACTTAATAAAACAAATTGATATTTTGCGTATGAAAGCATTGTAATGTTTACTGATAATATGCAATATCTCATTAACATACGCTTCCTAATTTAAAGTTATAGCATGAAAATTATAACAAGCACAAAATGGTTACGAAGTCATTCTCAGAGACCAAGCCAGTGCTGAAAGAATTAATTGGGATAATTTCAAAAAATTTAGCAAATTTGTGCTTAGAATAACCATCAACTTGTATGATTCTTTTGAAAACTGGAGCTAGAAACTGCTAATCTAGTTTGCTTGGCCTAACCAATACTCATGTATCTGCACGTCTTTCACCATATAGTTTTGCTGCTCTAAATCAGTTGTCTTTAATACGATTGACAAAAACTAAAAACAGTCCACTTTTACTCTTAGTGAAGCTGTAGTGAACATATCAGACCGATAATTCACAATTTTTTGGGAAGGCGTGCACAAAAAATTTTAGTCAAATTTGAGCAGATTTTATAAAAAAAAAAGCTGCATATTTAGACCAAGTTTGACACCTAATTCTAGGTTGTAAAGATCTATCTGTGTACTAAATCTGAAAAAAATCCACAAAAGTTAAATATATTTTTCTATTAACGCTCTCAACACCGACTCGGCCAATCTGACTGATTATGTGACATCTTTGTACTTGTTTAACTCTCTTACCACAGGCTCAGTTAACTTGACCGACCATGCGTCCTCTTTGTGTATATATCTTCACAAAATTTTCATGTAGAAAAAATATTTTTAGTGAATTATTTTTAATAAAATAAAATAAAGATTTGTCCATGAATACATTGAGTATTTGTTTTGAATAGTCCGTGTGAAAAGTAACTTTCATGTTCAAATTAAGGATACTTTTCCTCATATCAAAAATCTCAAATTTCCTTTGTGTAATCCCTAAAACCTCCTAAATGCATTTCAAACATTTTTTTTTCAGTAAAACTGTATGGTTTATCTGTTTTCTCTACTCTATCTCAAAATGGGATCGGTCAATTCGACCAACCTTGTACCCACAAAAACAAAAAATCGAAATAAACCTAAATTACCATTTCTTACTTTCTAGAATGACTTCAAATTGTAACATGAAACTACATTTGTTTATTCAAATTATAACAAGAAAACACAAATGTTTAGACTAAATAGTTTAAA
>NW_013667644.1:62484-95314 GCF_000517525.1 Limulus polyphemus
AGAATAGTAAATAAAGAAGTAAAGCAAACAATTATCTCTTCTTGTTACAACCTTTGAACTTGTTTGCTGCTTGTTATAGGTTGCTAAACCTTATAAACTTTTGCACGTGGAGGATGTAAAATGAAATACTTTTTTTAGGTTTTATATATATATTTGAGATAACCAAAATCATAAATTACTATATCATTACTATAAAACTCCACTACAATTTATCAAGCTTAGTAAATAAGCTGTATTTTGGTCTAAAAAAATATGAAATTTTGAGCGGACTAAAGACTCAACTTACCACCTTCAAGTTTTGTATCGAAAGCACAAGATGATGTTGTTATACTATAACATAACTGAGAAAGCCCCTAGGGATACATTCTGAGCTTTCGATTAGTTAATCACATCATATATTGAAGTAAGTGTATATAAGGGAGTATATTTAAAGTGGAAAGAGGTTAGCAGGGCCACTGTGTTTGATTTAGTACATGAGCGATATCTCAGCAAATAGAAAATATAGGAGATTCTTATTTTATATTCTAGCTTGTAAATATCAGTAATTTGAGTTCCTACTTCGTACGAAACTATAGACTTTGTATTTTGACATCACAAACATCTAATTTTAACCAGTGCTACATTCAACATACCATGCAACACACAAAAATCGAAGCTTAAGTGTGTTTTTTAACATTTACTTTTAAATTAAGAAACTCAATAATGTATAATACTAAGATTTAAATTATAATCTATAGTTTAATACTAAACTCATTGACATAAATTCACAAAATAATAGTTCAATAAAATTTTTAATGTGAGTCAACAAATGAGATGACATGGCCTTTGTTCCATGTGGAAAGGGTTAACTTATTACATTCATCTAATTGGTTATTAAAATATGAAACAAATCTTCCTATTTTCAGTTTAATTTGGGTTTTTTAAAGACATTTTCAAACTACTATTCATCTAATATGACAAGACATCTTCAGCTACGAAAATTTAGAATTAAGTTACTTTTTTAATTCTAAACTGTTGTACATGAAAACTTATCATGCATGCAGCATAGCATGAAACCAGTAATTAGCTGAAAAAAACAGTTAATACTAATCAGTGGGTTTTATATAAAATATAAGAAACTAATTCTTCCTTACATTTAATGTGGTAAAACTAGAAGTTATAATTTTCCTATACTGAAAATGTATTTCTACTAGGTACTTACCTCATCTCACAGATATAGCTGTTCTCATTTAGTGCTGCCCTCTATGTGCAAAATTTTTTTTCTCCTGCCACAAGCCTTGAGCTCCCATGTACTCCAGGATCAATGTGGTTCAACTGCGTCTTGCATTTACATCATCATGAGACAACCCTCAACCCTTAAGAGTGCGACACATCCTCCTGACAAATGTAACTCTCTATTCGATTCTATCAAACTATCACTTTAAGTTTTGGAAGAAAATGAAAGCACCAGTTTTCAGTGGAGGGAAAGGGTAGCACAGTAAAATCCTCGGAATATGAAAAAGACCCATAGGAACCTCTATGTTCATCCACCATGACCCACAACACAACAGCGGTGAACATGACTCCTATTGAGTGAGGGAACAGAGATATCTATAATACATATGTGAGGGCTTGTGTTGATTGGTCCAATTCTGAATTCAAAATCCAGCCACAGGGAACCAACATCTATATGAGGATAGGATGAGGGATCCAAATTGAAGGGATGAAATACAATTTTTGATGGTTCATTCCAAAGCTACAACAACCTCTTGGATAAACCCATTCAGAGATGAAGCTTCAGGCTCGAGGACATCTTGTCATCTACTCCAGCAGAACACTACCGCCCTACTCTCAACTGAATGGATTCATTATCATTTACATTGCATATATTCAGCAGGATGCCTCCATGGTCCACCACTCCAGCAGCTTGGAACTGGAAAGTGGTAAGGAATTCCATATTCCATTGGAAGAAAAAGGGAGAACAGTGGAGAGTCCGGGAAATATTAACAGGGGATCATGAAAACCCTATTTTGAAAAGCAGACCACTCCTGATTTATTAATTCTAAGGATCAGAAATGGAAGGAAGGGAAATCAGTGAGAAGGAGGAATTACCCTCACAAGCAGCCAAAGTTTTGGGAAGAAAAGATCAATTTAGATAAAGAGGAACATATATTAAAAGATACAGGGTACGTGAAATGTTGATGACAAACAAATTCGACCAATGACACCCACTGGCCAAGAGAAGAAAGAAATAAGTCTTAAGGAATAAGTGAAAAATTGTACACAAGGACATAGGTTCAAATGGAAATAAAGTAAGGCAGTGAAGAACCACATTGACATCCCAATACAGAAGGATTGAGCTCAAAGGAGGTTGACTAATCCAGAAGGAATACAACAATAGGGAGAGGGTAGGAGTGGTAAAAAGTTTATGGTACTGGGAAAAATGAAAAGTGTTTGATAAGGCAGCCCAATAACCAAAAATCGAGGAGATCGAAGACCCCTGATCAAACAGCCAAATGAGGAAATCCGTAAGAAGAGGAACAGTGGGTTGAGCTGGTGAAACCTTTCAACTCAAAGACCAACATCAGAAAACATTCCACTTTTTTAATAAATGTCCATAGAGAAAGGGCAATTGGAACATGCTAAAAATGAAATGACTTGCCATAACAATCCAGATCTCCTCACCAAGGACCAGATAAAAACCAGGTGTGGAGACAGAAGGTAGGAAGTGCTGGATGAAATGCCAGTGACTGAGATTGACGTAGAAGGGCGAGGGTAACAGGAAGAAGTAATGATGGGGCAGATTGGAGCTGAAACAGCCATGGAAACCACAGCTGTGCTGGCCAGTAAGGACTTTACAGGGAGTGGCATGGATGATTGAAATCACCCTGGGAAGGAGGTGGATGGGAGAACACACATAAAGGTATTTGTTGGTCAAATCCTAGCTGAATGCATCGACAGCCAGTGCAAGTGGATAAGGAACTGGAGACCAAAAGAGGTAACTTGGTATTGAGGGATGTGGCAAATGCATCCAAGTGATATCTACCCCACTGGAAAATGAGGATTGAGAGACCACTCAGTCAGATAATTTTGTCTGGTTGGGAAAGAAGATCCACAATAAGGTTGAATGCACCTGAAACATGACATGCAAGGAGATGAATACCAAGCATGTGGGTCCAAAAAGGGAGATCCAAGATTCAACCACAAAGGGAAGGAGAATGGGTACTGCTTTGGTGATTTATGTAAGCTACCACCATAGAATTGTCAGAATGGATCATGACCAGACAATTCCTGGCAAGATGAAGAAAATGATGCAAAGCATGATGTACAACCAGAAGCACCAATATATTGATTTGGTAAATCCTCTCAGTTGGAAACCACTGACCTGAAGCTTCTTGTTGATTGACCCATGCCATGCCCAAAGGTATTTGATACACTACCCCTTGATGAACAAACCTAAAATAGCACCTTGACTGATGAGATTAGTAAAATGCAGATAAGCATTCAAGATGTTAACCCTGGTCATCCACAGACCTAGAGAAAAAGTACACCTGAAGGTGAGAAAAGACTTCATGGTAAAGTGGGGCATAACTAAAAATTGTGTGAGATGGAACAGATCGATCATAGGCTGTCAGTCTCCATTTTTTTTAGGTACCACAAATGGCCTGGAATAAAAATCTGGAGAAAGATGAGGTACAGGTTCGATGGATTAATGGTTGAGAAGAATATGTACTACCTCGGACAGATGTTGACTGGGGTAGGATCTCAAAGCAATGGAAAGAATTTGGGTACCTGAGATAAAAGAAGAGAAGGAAAGGATGACAAGTCCTTCATTTAATACCCAAAAAATCCAACAATCTATGGCAAAATCTAACCATAGAGGAACAAAATCGGTCAAGCAAGCTCTCAGTTGACCAGAACCAACCAGGCAGTCACCTATACTGTTGGTGACATGTCCATCTGCATCAAATAATATGATGAGTGAAGGAACCCCAAGAGGCAGGATCTGGTAAGAGCTGGGAAGGAGTGGGACGGGAAACAGTACTAGGGGATTATCAAGGCACTGAATGAGACAATCAAACAAAGATGAAAGGGCCAATTGTTGTCTCACTGATTCAACACAGAATTCTAAAGTCTCAGGAATATCTCCAAAAACAGACCGGTGGAGAAAAGGGGCCATACGTAAGTTACAAAGATAAGTAGGTGGTAAACAAACCTGAGACAATACAGCATCTCTCCCTGGAAGATAACAACAACAGAGAAACAATATGTTTGAGGAAAGAGCCCAAGAAGACAAATGTGCCAATGTGGAGTTAATCAGGAAGAGGGTATCCCTCGATAAACCCCCAGAATTTTGGTGAAATGCCTCGGAAGGGAGGTGGATAGTGGATAAGCACCATGGGAAAGTTGATAGGGTGAAACAAAGGTGAAAAATCTGTGCACAGGATAAAGAGCAGGATGATCAGGGTCTGCCCATACACAGACAAAAATCGATTCCAACTGGTGAGAATCAAGAAGTGGAAATACAGCCTGATGGCAGGCTAAAACAAGATGACACGAAGAGCATGGAAGGTGAAGCATGCTAGCACCCTCATGCATCGGAGATACAAAATGTTCTGCATGAACCCTAATATTCAGGGAAGGGGAAAACACAAAATACTAAGAGGAGAGAGTATCATGTAACAAGGGAGGAAGAGGATTATAAGAAATCATGGAAATGGATAAAACAGAACACACTTGAGAAATCATGTCAACGAATCGCTATTAGACATATTTTATTACACTGTAGGGGCATAGGAAGACATAGCAAAACCAGCTGAAGGAGAAAATATGTCAAATTCTTTGTCCTCACAAACATGTTCGGCATGTTCAGGAGGAAACTTTTGAAAAATGAGAATAACAATTCCACTTTGGAATAAATTACAAAACAATTAAAAGAAAATTTCAAAAAAATTCACCAACTTTAAAAACAAAAACCACACAACTGAAGAGCACAATGAAAAATGTCTTGACACGAGCACTGGAAAACGAGCAGTGATAGTTCGGTAGATTCCTATAGAGGGAGTCAGGAGGGCGTGTTGCAATCCTATTGGTGGGGGGCTGTAGCATGATAATTTACATGCAAGATGCAGTTGAACCAGTTTGATCGTGGAGTACATGGGAGCTCAAGGCTTGTGGCATGCAAAAATATTTTTGCATATAGAGGGCAGCACTGAATGAGAATAGCTATATCTGTGAGAAGAGGTAATGTACTGTATCAGAAAAGAATCTTGTCACAGAATATGATAAACTTCGATCCTAGAAAAAAAGAAAGTAAAACACTTATTATTTGTCAAGAAAAATTTATGATTATACAAGATCAGTGTTTCTCAACTACTGGTCCACCTTCATGGTCTGTAGGGTTACATGAAATAAAAAGAAATCTGACAAAATATTCATACGTAAATCGTAATGATTTTTCATTGTATATGCATTTTAGTGGTCCCTGGTATCAAAAAAATTAAGAAATGCTGTACTAGATGCCCTCTATAAAGAGATTAAAATGATTCATAAGGTGTAAATCAAAGTTTTCTAAGATATATTAAAAATCAGTTAAAGATGATTTAGCACGAGAAAAAAAAAAACAGTTAATGCTTTATAAGTATAAAAAATGGCACACTCTTTTCAGTGAGAAGTTGTTCATATAAATGAAAATATAAAAAGAACATATTACTAAAATTAATGTTTACATTTTACAGTACAGGCTGGAAGAAAGTGTAGGAACATAGGTGCTGAGAAATTAATAACTGAAACAAGTTAAAGTTTCAACAGAATAGTACTAGCTATCATGTCATGTACCTGAAGCACAACAGACTTGTGAGTTCAGATGATACGTATCTGAAGTAGAACTACTGAACAGCAGCATCTGTCACTAACTGTAGGGCTATTAAATGATTTTATTAAACACTAAAATTTAACATTAAATTAAACTTTCAGAAAATTGAAGTTTGAAAGAACTCTTATAGGAAAAACAAACAATTTTCATTGATAAACATGCTGTTCATACAATCACCTTGAAAGTTAATTATTAAAATGAGGCACACCATTAGTAACATGGGTCATTTTGACTAGACTCCATTAATAAGAACAGTTTTGCTTTTTCTAACCTGGCCACCATACGGTCCAACTAACACTCCACAGATTTTTCTTATTCTTTTATAATGTTAATATTTTCTAGTTTCACTAAGTTGTATGGTTGCCTGCAATTATTTGTAAACAAAGCATGTGCATGTTTTTGAGGTCTTCAAAGGGTGTTATAACATAATAATATAACATCAAACTTGACATGTTCAGTATTATTTATTGTAAACGCTGGTAATAATTGACTTCAATTTATTCTTTAATGACACATTCCAATTTCAGATATAATGCCTAAAGGTTAGGTTCAAAAGTTAGTTTTGTTAAAGTACTATTATGAATCCAATCTCAAAAATTTAATCTGATTGCAGAACATAAGATGTTTTATTATTCTGATATTCTTTCTATTTTGTATCTAGGCCTCTATGATTCTAAATCCTCCCACAAAAATTGAAACTCCTCCCCCCCTTTTTTTTTACATCTTAATAGGTCTCCAAAATGGAACAAAATCTAAAAGATGACATGAATACACCAAGTATTTTAACATTGTACTTTGAAGGAGAGGATTAAAACTTTAACTTACCAACAAAATTGGATGAAAACTTTAATCCTTTTACAGAATTTGACTGTGGAACACAAATAAGCCAACAGTGGTTCTGTGCCTCTTCAAACAATCTTCCAAAGTTTGTCTATAAATAAACATGAAAACTAAGAATACAGCAGTTATTTATGTTTGTTTTTACTTTATATTTCTGAAAACGAGGGCGAGTTCCTAGTAGAAATTGTAAAATATGATTTGAAAACTTATACTATAAAATAATTCAACTAATTCACACTCAATCTGTTTGTTGTACTACACACCATAATATATTCATTTCAATAGACTATCATTCATACTCATAATCTAATTTTTGAACTTTTAATCAGTCTTGTTTCGAGTCTTAATGGCTTTATTGATATCTGTACTTTAATACTTAAAAATTTGTTTAATCATCTTCTTTATATAAGCAAATTTCTTTTAGAAATTACACATTCCTCAAATTCAATATATTCTATCCATCAGTAAAAATTACAACCAATGTAGTTTTGCTTTAATCTTAAGTTACATTTCTGCAACTTGTATAGATAAGATACAATTTTTTTTTCTGTCTTGTAATTGCATGAGTGCTTTTCATACAGCTTATACAATGACCAATTAACATGATTCAATACAAAAAATGGAAATACTTTGGCAACTAGTCGTAATGGCCTAAGTGAAGTAACACTAACCATAACATTCTCTAATAAATAAAACTCTCAGTGTATAGTTAAGGTTATGCTATATTAATAATATGGTAGAAATCAAAATTCAAAAACTTATACCATAAACAAATGCTAAATAATAAATAGATATTTAAAATGTTCAAAATGCCCTTCTGGTGATTTTGAACTTCACTCTTTAGTAGGACAAAATGTTTGATACCATAAAGGCTACCAAATGTAAAACATTCAAAATGAGAATCATACAATATATCTAAAGACTAAAGCAACATTCAAACACGTACTACACTGAATAAGTTGCAAATTAATATTATGATTATTTGAAAATTAGCATGATATTAATAATATTAAAAAAGAATTTTTAAAAACGTCAATAATAATAACAATAATTTAAAGTTCTTAAGGCTAAAGTTCGAAAGATAGTTAGCTAGATAATTTTTAGTAAAAATTATAAAGTTCACTATCTTTCGAACTTCAGCCTTTGCTTTAGTTTAAATTTAATTGCCCATAGCACAATAGTCGGGCAATAGACAAGGAATGTACTTTATTTAATTGACTTTATAAGACACTTGATTTGACTAAAAGCCATACCTTGTCGATTTAACAAGTCAAAACAAATTTGAAGTGTTAACTTTCACATTTTACTGTTGTTTTTTTGTTTCTGACACTTTAATATACTTAACTTTAGGCTTACGTTACTTACCTGAAGTGCCCTGTAAAATGGGTTGAAATCCAAGTCATCTGAAAATCCTGCCATTAATATACGCTTTGTATATTTAATAATTTAATATATTCTCCTACTAAAAAAATAATTTCCTTAAACATACGTATTTAACTTTATATGTAGATTATATAATTTCAATCAAACGTTTAATTTACCTTGACAAATTGCGTTTAATTTTAATACCTGTACAAAAGTTATGCTGTCATTTAACGTTAGTTTTAAGCCTAATTTACTGCATTTCCCTTAGTGATGACCCAAGAAGTTAAGACCCAGGTACGAGACTACTGAATTGTTGGTGAATATGGTATTCAAAATCAAATATAATATAAGTTCAGCATATGATATTAGAAATTGTGAAGAACGAACAAATAAATCATAGTACTTAAGCAATACTATATAATGGTTAATTACTTATACTTATATTATCATTACTGTTTTTTTTTATATTAACACTTTAATTAACATACAATGTCCTTTATTGAGGGATTTTACGTTTGTAATAGTTTCTACAAATACTCACCTGGGGTCATCGCGTTTTGCTGCATATTTGAGTGCAAAGATGGCAGCAACAAGAAGACTTCAAAAGGTAGCGTGCTATTTAGTATTTGTACTGCAGTTGTAATTAAGCACAAAGATACACCATGGGCTATTTGTGCGCTGCCCATCACTGGTATCGAAACCCAGTTTCTAGCATTGTAAGTCCGCAGACATACCGCTACGGGGCTTGTACTATAATACAACTAACAATGTCAACAATAACATTATCATGAATATGTTTGTAATTACGTGTATTATATTACTATTTTAATTTTATTATATACATCTAATCATAGACAATTGTTTTATATATACAGAAATATGGTTTTAAATGTGCTATGCTTGAACATTTTTAGAGGCTGATACAAATTATATTATAATATGATTTGTAAATTGCATGGTTGTAGTTTTTGAGTTTTATGTATGTTTCGGGTTTTTAAATTATAGTACTGTTAGTGTTAAGCGTTATAGTTATAATATATATGAGGTATTCATAACTTATCTGTTATCACTGAGAATATCAACACTAAAAAACTTAAAGTGAAGTTCCAGACCTCAGGTATGGTACCAAAGTCAAGAACTGAAGTAAAAGGTTATGATTGTGTACTGTCAGTGAATTAGTCATTAATAAATAGTATAGGCCATCATTATAAATTACACTGTTTTAGTGTTTATGTTAGATAATTTAAAAGCCTGTCCCTATTTGACTGTATAATTTTGAAAGTGAATAAAATAAAAGTATATTTATTGATGGAAATCACTTGTTTTCATTTTAATAATTTTTAAAAAAAAATTCACTTTTCCAAGATTTTAAATTAATATGGAATTTTAATAGTTGATAAAATTATTACTACACAATGATTGTTAGTACTACTAGTGAACTGTGCTAATTTAATACTTGCAAGAGTCAATGCTTGGGCCTTTGTTTTTTCTTAGTTAGACTAATGTAACATTTAAGACCAATAGAAGGCCTGTTGGTTCATCAAGTTATCCCATCCATTAAATATAGAAACATAAGTACTAAATTAGTACTGTTTCATAAATGTAAATGATTTTCTGATGACATTCAACAGTATAGTATTTCTA
The DNA here is from genome assembly GCF_000517525.1 of Limulus polyphemus. Classification (NCBI taxonomy): domain Eukaryota; kingdom Metazoa; phylum Arthropoda; class Merostomata; order Xiphosura; family Limulidae; genus Limulus; species Limulus polyphemus. The sequence continues at coordinate 72,188 of NW_013667644.1, forward strand.
ATTGTTTTGGGAATGTTGGGATACTGCAAAATGAATTGGATCATTGTTTAAGCTGTACAAATAGTTTTATATAGATGGGAACCCACTCATAATGTGAATGAATAAAATAATATTGACATAGCAGGACCACTGCTAGATAGATCGCTCAAACCATCAAGCCAATGCTTTGTTGCTAGTAATGAAGCTAAAAGAATTTTAGGATTTATTTATAGGCATTTATTACAAGTCATAAGTGCTAATTATCTATTTATACAAATCACTAATTAGGCCTCACTTGGAATAGTGTTTACAGTTTTGGTATCTAGGAAAGGATATTAACTTGTGAGAAAGGATTAAGAGAAAGGCTATGAGGATGATTCAGGGATGGAAGAATTGTGTTATAGGAATAATTTAAGATCTTTTAGCTTATTTTCTCTTAAGCAAGGTAGATAAAAGGTGACTGTTTTTAAAATTTACCTTATCAAGAGATAAGGGCCTCTGGTTTCTTCGCACAAGCTTTAAGTTTGGAAAACACAGGTTAGATTCCAGTAAAGGTGATTAGTTTATGAAATGAATTGCAATGAGCAGTAGTTGAAACTGGCAGAAGTTTTGTTCTGTCAAAAATCTGAAATTGTTAATGGATATATTGTTTATGCAAAAGGAACCTAGGCTTACGTGTGTATTTGTGACAGTACTTTTTTTAATGATTTATGTGTGTGTGTTTTTAAGCTGTTTTTATTTCAGTTACATAATTCTGTATATTCATAGTATAAAAACTTCTTGAGGTTATGATAATTTTTTAAGTATTTTCAAATAAATCACAAGAATGTAACTGCAGTGGCAAGCGTGAAAGTCTTACCATTGTATAATATAAAAAAATTTGAGGACAATAAGAGATTTGTTTGTAAGCCATCTCATTCATTAATAATAATAAAACATCTCAGAGCCAGCCTTTATCATTTAAATATATATTAAGCCTTCCCCTAACTTATGATACCTTAGCTTTTCTCGTTCAGTGCTGCCTCCTATATGCACACATTTTTTGCTTGCAACCAGACTTGATAATCCCACCTACTCCATGTGTTTAACGTGGTGCAGTTGCATTGTAGCATGCAAATAATCATGCAACAACCCTCCATAAATAGGAGCATGATACATTCAACTGTTGCAGCTGGCTCTTTCTATACTGTAGAACTCAATCTTCACTTCTTAATTTGGCACAGTAGAGTGCAGGCATTTACAAATTTTGCTTGTGTTTGCTTAGTATTTTGCATTAACAGTTTAATTTGTTAAACAACTTTCTTAGTTATTTCTAGGTTTTCTTAGCAATTTTATTTGTTTCTATATTGAAACTAGATACTGTTGGTTGATGTTCCATTGTTCACTTTCAGTTGAATTTTAATTTCCTAATTTCAATTCATAACAACTACTACTGATGAGATATTGGATTTTAGGATGTCATGAGTTCGGGTCCATTATGTGGTTTGCTGTGTTTCCTGATCACAGACTAGATTTTCCTTTTTCTGGAGAACTTCTACAGAAAGCTACTGATTTTGAGATTGTTTCCTCCTCCTCTTTCCTTTGCCATGTAATCCCAGATTTCTACTGTGGATACTCCCAGACTATTTTCAGCCTTCCTAGATATAGTGTTACAGGTATGTTACCTTTTGTCTATATCTCCTGTGTCTAATAATTCTGCTCTTTCCTCAGATTAACTAGTTTTTTCCCCTTCTTCTGAGGTCAGGGTACAAGCAGACCTATTTATTGCACTATTATGTTTTAAGGTCAGCATGCCTCATCCCTCTGATATTTACAAATTAGTGTACCATTTGGATTTTCCATTTATGGACTCTCTGGCCTTGGAGTTTTTGATTCTGCTATGGGGATCTGTCCTTGATATCACTGTGAAATATTTCCCAGGCCATAATTTTCTATCTTCATGTGATCCTAACCAACCTTCTGCATTACCTCTCCTCTATCCACCTCATATTTGTAGCTATACCCCATTCTCATGAGGGGTAGTTGGAGGATACCCACTCCCTCGTATATTCCACATTGGTTTGCTTGTTTATCTGGACATCCTGGGTGAGCATGTACTTTTAGGTAATTCGTGCCTTCCCACGTCTTATTTCAGGGTCCTTCATATGGCTTTATTTTTTGGAGAATGGTTTTTGGAGATTTTCCCAACTCCTTGTAGTCCAGGGTGAGGGCTGCTCATCAGCATTCTTTCTCCTCCTTAATCTCTTGTATTCCATGGCCTTCACCTGCTCCCATTCCTTCCCCACCATTTTATCCCTCTTTCTGTCCCCTTCTCTCGGGTCTTGGGGGCTTTTTGTCAAATTACTCATCTCTGGGTTCTCTGCTACCAATGATACTGGTAACCATACTGTAGGTTCCGGTAATTCAGAGCATGTTTGGCCAGGTTTATGCACCTATGGTGCAATTTCACCTTGGTCCCTTAGATACTTCATGGGTTTTTCAAAAGATATTCCATTTGTTTTATCATTCCACTGCCCTGATACTTATTTTCAATTCCTTTCCCTCCTCTTCTGGAACCAGTTTTTTTGCCAGCATCTCTCCAAAGTATTTTGGAATATTCTGCTCCAGGATGCTACATTATCCACTTGAAAGAGTTTTTCAACTCCTATCTCAGTTGGGCCCGGACTTCTCCCCTTAAGTTGAGTTCAATGGAGCTCTTGGTTCTCAACTCTCAATCCCCTCCTTCTCTTACTATGTGCGAGGTTCTTTCTCCTTTGGGAACTTGGGCTTCCATGGAAGTCACCATTCCCTATGTCGTGCTCAAGATCACCTGGACTCAGTTTGCTTTGTTTTCAAATGTTCAAACTCCTGTTCTGGGCCCATTCACATCTTACACATCTAGTAATGGGTCATGTTATGGGTGCTCTGAAGCTTGTCCTGGATCAATTGTCTGATTCCGACAAAGTGGTCTCTTGTTCCTTAGGTGTTTCAATGGTCATGCTCTCAGTGGGTTACACCATTTCTGGAAACATTAGCCATTCATCTCACTTCCAAGTCAATCCGTTTTAAGTCCCTAGTTTTACATTATTTAGCTTTGACAGTAGATTCCTTCAGTCAGGATTGGTACATCCTCTACTTTTATGCCTGTCATTCTTCAAGTTTTATCTATTTCCCATACTTTTCTATGCCTAGCCTTTCTCATTGCACCTTTCTGGCCTGCTTAACCTCCATTTTCTGTCCTTATCCTATTTTAGTCTTCTTCTCAATTACCACTTCCTTTCTCCTGCTCCCTGTTTTGACAATCTCAATCATTTGTGTATCATCCCACCATTACCACTCTCCAGCTTCATGCTTAATATTTGTCTGGACCCTTGTGAGGCAATCTGGACTCTCCACATGTGTAGCATCCCTTCTTTCCCATTCAGTCTGTCCTTCATCCTTATTGATGTATCAGAGTAAATGACACGTTTGTCACCATCAGTCTCTACACAATGGTTACCTCCCTTCCTGTCCTAATGTGCCTCATGTCTTTGACAACTTTACTTGGCTGTTTCACAGTGGTCCTTCTGTGGCTACCATTTCTGATTATCTGGCAGTCAAATACCTTCTATTTCCCCTTTTACATAGAGTGTTTTCTGTTCTGTCCTCTCCCTCTTGTTTTGCTCCTTTCATCTTCTTCATCCATCTTGTCCTATGCCTTTTCCTGTTTGGGACCTTCAAGTAGTTTTCCAAGCCCTTATCCAACTACCTTTTCAACCCTTGATTACCTATTTAGTGTATCATTCTTTTGTCCTTTTTTGCTTGTGGTTGTCTAGGTCAGATGTTTTTTTGCCCTTGATATTTCATGTATCCTTTGTCACTGCAGCTATGTTCCTCCTATATCCAGATCACATATTTTCCCAGGAACTTGTTAACTATGGAATGTGACATCACATTCACAACTACTTCCCTCCCTTCCATTTCCCAATTCTATTCCTACTCCAATCCAGGTCGTCTTCTCTGTTCTGTTAGTGCTATATTGCCTGCACATCTTGATCCCTTGATTCCCATTCTCACTTGTTTTACCATTGGAACCCTTCATCTATCTGATATATTTATTCTGTCACCTTTATGGGTTGGCTTCTCCAGCTCATAGAGTTGGCTTATTCATCCTTGTCTCTCATCTCCCAGTATCTTTTTCCAGTATCCTTGCATCAGATCCAGCATCTCACCCTCTCTCTGGGTGCTCATTTCCATCGCCCATTGTAGGAGATCACCCAGGCAGGTGTGTGGACTATAGCATGCACCTTCATTTCTCATTAACTTCATCATGTGACTGTCTCCTCCTCATTAGGACACTAAATGCTGCCCATTGCCATCCTTCACAAATCAGTTCAACTGTGAATGGGTACGTGTTTTTATATTTCTTTATTTCCTTACAGTGGCCCAATTTTATATGTTGGATCCAGATTTGTGGTAAATGATGCCCGTCCAGGTATACTAATCCATAAATCTGCACTGTATGGCATTTCAGGTCTATAATGCTTATTGTTGAAATGGGGTGTACTACAATAAGCTAGTAGGTATATCCTCGCAGTATATTCATCATATATATAATCGTTTGAGACCACACCAAATCCGGGACTATCATGAGTAAAGCAGTATTGGTATAGTTGCCCTGCACTTTCTCCAGTGTTGCATTCCTCCAGACTCCCCACCAAGTTATTACCCCCCCCCCCCTTCTTCAAGTGGAGTAAGGGAGTTCTTACCACTTACCAGCTCCTAGCCACTGGGATGGTGGACCATGAAAGCATCCTCCTGAGTGTGTTCAATCCCATTCAGTTGAGATGAGGGCATTGGTGTTCTGTTAATGTAGATGATGTGAACCCTCCTCCTACCATGGACCAGAAGAAAAATACCTGATGCCACATCGTTATGGACTACAAAATGCAGTTCACCCTTCTGGCTGTGACCCCTCATTCTGTCGCATCCTGAATGTTGGTTCCCAGGTGGTCTGGTGTTGGATTACAGCTTGACCAGCCAACTTAAGATCTCACACATGTGGTTAGTAGGGAGCCCTCATCCTACCATGGACTGAATGATAAATTTCCTAAGCCACCAGGTTTTTCACTTGAGCGAACCACCATGTTGCATTCCCCCTTCCCACTGTTGCCCAGATGTTGGGTTCCGAGGTAACCTGGTGTTGGTTGTGTACTGGTTCTGCACATGTACCCTGATTAGGATTGCAGAATGGAACCTGTTTTCCCTTTTGCTTCCTTGCCTTGAGGTAAAAATGGAAGGGACCCTCCTCCTACTGTGGACCAGACGATAAATATCCAAAACAGGTGGTATGAGTTGACCCACCAATTATGGTCTGATGTGCCCTAGCCACTCTACAACACTTGACTCATCCAATAGCAGGGCTAATGCTAAATGTTTTTTTAGGGAGCCAGTTGAGCCCCTAAAACATACATTTTTATGGGCCAATCCTATAGTTCATTGTAAAATGTGCTCTATAATGAAGGTTATCATAAAATTACTGAATTAAATAGCGTATTTTGTTGTGAACTCAAATTTCATGAAAAAACAACAACATAAACCATTTCATTTTTTTCAGACAACTTAAATGATTTTTATTTCACATATGATCTTTAATTTCTCTCTGAAGCATGGTATGACAGTAACTTTTTTGTTCCCCTTTAAAGTAGTGTCCTTTCCTTATCAAATTAAATAATGAGAGAAAATCTTTGCATCACTGTCAGTGTGATCTGTTTTTGTTTCCATATAACACATTACCATCTAGCTGACACATTATTTGTCAATGAAATGTCAATCACTTTTAATGTAGAGTTGGTAAAATTATACAATTTACATTACCACTAACTTTATAGCAATCAGTTCTTTCATATCCCGAAACAACTGTTAATTAGTCATTCATGAATTTGAATTTGTAACAAGCAAAATCCTCAAATTAGCAACATAGGGAAAACATGCAAATAGCTCTAAAATGGCCCAGGTGGTAATGAGTTAAACTTAAGTTAGTGTCCTTTCCTATTCAAAATAAATAATGAAAGGAAATCTAGTATGCATCGGTGTCATTCTCCAATGATGTTCCAACATTCGTTTCTTGGATTTTTCCTTTGTTTCCTTCTTCGTCACTCTCCTGCACCTGCTTTTCAATCTGGACCCTGCCTGAATTTGGTCTCCTTGTGCAAAGTGATCCTGAGTTCCAAAGATGGATAGCTGTTATGGGATCAAAGTCACTCATTTAAGGCGAGTGGAGCATGACCAGAAGCTGATCAGTGATCCTGTCAGCTCCCAGAGAGGATCTCAAATTGGGCTTGATCATCTTCATCTTGCTGAATCCTTTTTCTTTCTCAGAGGAGTTGGCTGGAACTGACAACAGTAGGTCAGAGGCCACAGATATTAGGTAGCTCCTCCTTAATCCCAGGGATCAGGGATGATAGCAGTCTATGGCTGGCCTTTCTTGGTATGCCTAATGAATTTAAGTAACAAAATAGATGTGGAAAATGTATCGGAGAGACCATCATGAGAATTTCATTATTATTTTATATTTGGCAGTGTTTTGCCTATAAGTATAATCGGAATCGTTAGAATTTGTCGAATTTCCCAATCACGGTAAACCAATTGCCGAGAAATTAAAAATAACACCACCCAGATCACTTTATTCACAACAATCCTCTGACTTCTAAGTATTCTTACAATCATGACCCTGTACAGTTTCTTTTTTTTTATACAAAACATTATTCACCATATAATAAAATATCATTAGTTAAACAATCTCTGCCTGTTTCTCATTTATTTACATAAGTTGATATACTGAATGAAAGAAAGATTAAAAAACAACGATCTGCATATTGTGAAGCACACTATTTCCTTACGGACCATACATTAGCAAACAGTCAATAACAGTAATCTATGCACAGAGTTAATACCCACTGTGCTTACCAAAGATCTGTACAAACTTTTCCCGTGAAGTTCTTGGAATGGTATGTCATGTGGCTCCCCGCTAGTACTGCAATGTGTATTAGCCTATAGTTTGGGGAGGTTGCCGAAGAGAGCATGACAAAAAAGCTATTGGAAATTTGAAATGTCCCATTATTTTCTAATAGGGGGTTTTGTCAATTGTTTGAATTGCATGTCATTGTCGGAGATATCACTATAAGTTGAAAGTGGTAAACAGGTATATACAAATACTTACAAAATTATCAAAACAACGAACCTATTGGACAGCTATGGAACATTCCATTTGATCATTTGACAGTCCTGTTATTTATGAATATGCATGGTTCCAAGAAGTTACCTTAAAGCTAGTTATGGCTCGACAAACATGATTCCTGATTGGTTAGATTACTTCTGAATGAGAAAAACTACGTTTTTTGAGTAGGAAGTGAATGGTTGAAAAACAAGAATCACAAAGGTGGGCAAATGTCATAACTGATTGCATCTGCAACTAACAGGAGAATGTACACATCTTTATCGACAGTAAAAGCTAATATTTTGTGATTTTAGACAATTGTCAAAGTGGCACAGTGTAAGTGCTGAGATTTGAAAAACATTCGATGAAAGCATGTGTGTCAAGCTGGGAGGTGATAAGTTTTAAATAATTCAACTAGCATGATGTAGGTCATAATGTATTTAAAGTTTTCATTTCTGTTTCTTTTTGCAAGGTTGGAAAGTTGATCATTAAGTATGCAATACAGATATAATTAGGAGCATTGTTTAATAAGGCCAATTAAAAGAAATCTTTCAGTAACCAAATTGAAGATTCTTCTCTTTACAAACAAAACCTTCAAATGCTATCACTTTATTTGACCTTTGGTTGGAATACTTCATTGGGTTTAGAAAGTGGTTTAGTTCAAAATGTGTAGAGGTATAGCAAAAGACATCAAACTTATGGCTGAAATGAACAATGAATTTAGGCAATGATCCTCAACTATTTGTTTGTCTCACACAACGGTCACATAAAATTACGTATTGATCATGTACTATCCATTTTTATTTTGCACTCATTGAAATAAAAATCAGACATTGTGATTTTATTTCATGACACATTTATTGACAACTTCAACCATTTCAAATTTAATGATGCTTCAAAGTACATTCTCTATAGTCATTACAATTTTTAAGGTTGAACTGTCAATAATACTTCACAATGACATCATCAATTTTACTGTACATAATCAGGTTTGGCAATTGAATCGGGCTGATTGTGCACCATCATAGTCATCAGTCGGTGACTTCAGATTGTGACATCATTGGTAAACCGGTAATGTTGTTGTTGTTTTTTCGTTTTTCACTAGTGCAGTCTAAAAAGTTGGATTCAAAAGTGTTTGCCCTAACATGCATACATTTTCAACAATGTACATGCAGTAAGGTAGATTCTCCAAACAACTTACAAATTTGCAATTTTTATTTGCCTGTTTTTGGAAAGTGTTGACAAAAAATAACTTGTATGTACATCTTTCAAATGTGTGAGCCTTGATGCAGGCTTGGTGTCATATATAAAAGTAAAAAAAAAGTAGCATTCTGATTTAAAACAGTGGTCATCTTTATAAAAGTTCAAATAATCACTATATTTCAGATTTTATTAATGGAATTTTATACATCAATTTCATTACACTGATACAAAAAAGTTTAAATACTGGACAGAGTGATGGCATTCTTATTAATGAAGGTGCATTTACTTGGAATACATGGGCATTCATAGTGATGATGTTTATGAATTGTACATGACTGATGAGGCCGTGGTGTAGCCAGCATCAAATGTATGTGAATGCATACATGCAAATTCGTTATAATCAGTGATATATTGAAATAAAATTTGAGTGAACAAATGGGAAGACATCACTTTTATATTTTTTTATATTTTATGTTAATACATAAATTATATATTATATATCTCTAAAAAAAATTGTGAAAATGATATGGATGCTTGAGGATTTGTAATACACATTTATATATTACACTGAATACTTTGATATGGCATGTGCACTGATAGCTGGGTAATGTATGTGCAACCAGAAGACAGTACTGAAACCCTTGAACACACCTAACCAGTTAATGAGCTAAGTGGGTACAAATTGGCAAGATTTTAGAAAAGGTAAATGGTTAAATAAGTCAAGTAAGCAAAAAGTTTGTACAATGTCTGGCTCATTACAATGTACACAGAATGATCCAGGAATTGCATTGATTTTGGATGAGAATATTTGACACATTCTCTTTATGTGTTAGCAAATTATGCATATAGTAACAGCACTGAATATTTTCACATGTATTACACACATCACTAGAGAATATTTTTCTTTTGTATATTTGAGATATCATACCCACTTAAAAAATTGTTTTCCACTACAATCATTACAAGTTTTACATTATTGAAAGATCTCACATTTGATAAGTTTAGTACTATCATTACACGTTTAAGTTGCCAACACCATATCTGGGTGTGGCATACATTCTTATATAGTCGATCAGCAAAAATGTAAAATGATAAATTTCAAGCAGTTTAATTCACCTAAAATACTTGTACATCTGCAGTGAAAAGGTAAGACCCTCTGATTTAATTGTAAAATAGCACATAATAGGACTTGCATTAGTTAAGCATACATATACATGCTAATGCTTCATTGCAGTGTCATGGTTTATTCATTTAAGTCCTAAGAGTAGATCTAGTAAAAGGGCTATGAAAGGCTTTTTTAATATTTATTGGTAGGTTCATATTAAATGTTCAATTAACCAAATTTATTTATGTCATAACATTATAGGAATTACAAGACATTCGGAAGTCGGGAATGAAATCTGTCAGAGATATACAGGTTGATGAATCAAACATCCTTTTGTGGCAAGGTCTTGTAGTGCCTGTGAGTACTGTTAAACATACCACATATATTATTACCTATTTGATCATTCCTACAGTATGACTTTAATCATTGGCAATTACGTGTATTACTTTATGATTAGCTGTAACATGGAAAATATGTTTTAACTACAATATTTCTAAAATAATTCAAATTAAACTCCTGTTTTTATTAATTTTAACAATACTCCTAGTAATTACATTTACTACTATATACCCTTGGGTGAAAGGTAGTTTTTTTTCAATACTTTTTAACATTTTTTATCAGTATTGACAACATAAGTTTATAAAGTGGACAGTCTCTTAATATAAGAATATTCTTAGCACAGGATGTCTTGTGGATTTACAAATAAACAGTTAATGCAGAATTTAAAATCAGTATAAAAGGATCCATCAAGTTGAGAAAGTAGTCTGGGAGTTAAAATTATCTATCCAGATATTTCTAGGTGTTCTTGGGTTAAGGACAAAAACTCGTACTAACAGTGAGATTCCCAGTTGATTACCTGAGGCAGAATGACCATAGAGGCATTTTTATGGTTTGTCTCTTATTATTAAAAAAGAATAATTATTATTAATTGCTCTTGTAGTTTTGGAGCAGCTCTTCTGGTAGAAGTTTTAGGTTAATCATTTCTAGCTACTTCTGATTAGCTAGCCACTAACAAATATGATCCATAACTCAAAGAAAACATGAATATTTATGTCAAAGCGATACTTTCATTAGTAACTGTGTGTATGTTAAATTCTAAAAAGAATGGTAAAAACAAAGAAATGAACATAAAGTAATTCTTTAGTTTTTTACTTTAGAAAGTAGAGAAATCAGCAAATAACAAACCTGTTGTTTCCTATTTTTTATGTTGTTTTGTTTTTAATTTTATTCTACATAATGAACTAGGATAACCCACCTTATAACAAAGGAGCCTTCAGAATAGAAGTAAATTTCCCTGCAGAATATCCTTTTAAACCTCCAAAAATCACATTTCGGACCAAGATTTACCATCCAAACATTGATGAGAAGGGACAAGTTTGTTTGCCTATCATCAGTGCTGAAAATTGGAAGCCAGCTACAAAAACAGAACAAGGTGGTCTTGTTTTCTACTGTAAAAAGTTCTGACATGAATAATTAAAAGAAAATAATGATATATGGAAACTGTAGGGAAGAAATATTAAAAAATAAACTTAGCACACTAAAATAGAAGAAGAGAAAAATAAACAAAGCTGGACATCAGTAGATTAAAGAAATATAAGTGACTTAGATGTTGTTCAATTTATCTTAAACCTTGAAAATATTGTTTAAGAGAGGATTTAATAGTTATAAATGATTTATTATGAATAAATCAGTGGGCTTCATCTACCTGTGGTAGTTTGTAGATGATAGTGCTAACTAGTAATGTAAATCTTGAGTTTTTGTTGACTAGTTCTTGTTCTGTTTATTAAAAACTGAGATTGCAAATGCATGATGTTGAGGCATATTCTTATATAATTGTTGATGATAATTTTAGAAGATTTTAAGGATTGGTTTTGAATTTCATAAATTTCACTTATTCGGTCATACATTTAGCATGATTTTTTGTGTGTATTTGAAGCATGCATCATCATATTGTATTGAATTCTTGTGCGATGAGTGATATCATCTACTGTATATTATATGTAACTATACTATACTGAAACATTAATAGAAAATATTATATAAGAAATGTAGTATTCATAATTTTAATGTTCAAAGGGATTTAATAACATGAATTTCAAAATTATACATTCTGATATGATAACTCACTTCTCACACAGAAGAGCTATCTTCCATGCTCAGCAACTCCTCCTATGCACTTGTATTCATGGTGACTTCAATCTTCTCAGCATTGCATTGAAGAGGCATGATCCAAATTTCTCATCTGAGTTCAATTTGATGAGATTTACATTTGTTAATAAAATGTTGGTTTCAATATTTTTGGCTTTTGTTTGAAAAGCTTTATTTTTTATCATGAATTCTCAGATGATGGTGACTTATACTTTGTCCTGTGTGAGTAATGATATTACACGCAGGCCTTATTTCTACTATGGCTTTTTAACTGTTGGAAATGTTGTAGCCATTGTTCAGTGTGTTGTGAATTAGTACATGCTTCCTGGGCCTTCTGCTCTTATCCCATGAGCTGGAATTTTTTCTCCTCAGTCAGGAGTGATCTCTTGGACTACATATTTAACTTGATTTACTTTGGGTAGTGCCTTACCATTATATTTTTTCTTCTGTTTTTTGTCTAGATCAGTCTACCCCTAAACTTCACATTCCAGGTATCAGGACTTCCTCTTTTTTATTATCCTTCCTCTTCCATACATCTATTACATCATTCTTCTTGGCAGTGACTATCATATCGCATCTGACCCTATGAGTACCCCTCTAATCCTTTTCTCTTGTTCTTGGTCTCATTTTCTGCTAACAGTTGTTTTTCATTTCTCCACCTTGGTCTCTCTTGTTGCTTCTCTTTCCATTTTCTTCTCTCCTCTCCCAACCCAATGTATGGTCTTTTTCATGCAGTATGTGGTTGACCATGGTCACTGTGTTGGACACATCTTCTTACACATTACTCTTGACCTGTCTTCCATATGTTTTCTATATTTTGTCCATCGCTTTGGCATTTTCCAATTCCTTGCTTTTACCTTTGACATAGCATCAACTCCTCCTATATTCGTTGGTATTGTGAAGTCCTTCACTTGGGACTCTGGCTTCCCTCAAACACCTCATTCCTTGGGGCATGCACTCACATGTCTCCTCCAGTGGTTTTTGCAGATCTAATGGATTTTCTTGGGTTCCATTGGCTTCATTTGTGAACATCTCTCCTCAAGATACTGTCATGGTGACTGGATCATGCCCATACTACTTCAGGCACTCCCTTACCAACTCTTTTGCCAGATCTATCTCTTCACTGATGTTTCCATCTCTGTTTGAAGCATATCTCTGAATGAAGACATGACTTCTAGTGTTTGGACACAAGATGAGCATTCATTCCATATCAATATGCTCGAACCTCTTGCTGTTTGTTTGACATATTCTCATTCCTACCCCTACTAGTAGATCACTTGGTTATGATCCAGTCCATCATGGTAAGTTTGTCGTTTTGCTTGTCATTTGCCAGGATCTAAGAAATTGTTGATTGACCACCTTTCTCAGCCAGTCCACATTGTACTAATGGAATGATCTCTACACTCCCAGGTCTTACTTTTGGTTTGCTCTTAGTTGGACATGCCCCTCATGGATGCCTTTGCCACCCTTCTATATTCAGGGCTTCCTCTCTTCTGGTACTTTATTTCTCATCCTTTGGCTCTGGCTGTCAACATTCTTGGCCAGGCCTAGTATCATCTCTTTCTACATGCATATTCCCCTTTTTTCCTCCTTCCTTGTGTTCTCATTGTTCAGGTCCTATTGTTTAAGCCTCTTTCTCCAGTTCAGCTTTAATTTCCTCTGTTTCTTTGTTTGACATTCAGACCTCCTTCTACCCAATTTTCCTTATCTCTTGCTTCCACTTCACATATACCCCTTTTCATCAAGGAATATCTTCCCTCCACTTCATGTGGGAGATTTGTCCAATCCGTTGCCAGTCATGCCAGACTCTCTAGTCCTTTTGTAGTCTTCTCACATTCTTGTCATAATTTAACAATGTTATCTATCAATGAAAGTGGGGGTCTTTATCATTGGTCCATCCACCACTCCTTTAGTCCTGGCCATCATACTGTGAACCACCTTTCTGCCTTTTTAACTGGCTGTTCATTCATGGCATTTTGCCTTCCCCAGTACCACAAAGTGTTTCTCTCCCATCCTCTACTCTTTATTATGCTTCATTCTTCTCCAGCCTTCTCACCCATATCCCATGCCTGACTGAGACATTAGTGTGAATTTGAATGCTCTCATGCTTGCCCCATTTGAGCCATTGGCTTCTTGTTTTTATATCATATTTCTCTCCACACTTATTTCCTTCTTCTTCCAGCCTGTGATTGCCTTCATTTAGTTGTCTGTACTATAGATATTTCTTGCACTCACATCTACTGCACTTATATATCCCTCTTCATGGACCAGTCTTTTCTACTTAAGACTTCAACCATAGATAACCACACTTTCTTTCCTATCTCCTTTGATTTTGTCATTACTAGATGGGTCTGCTCACTCCTCTGGTTGGTATATTTATCTCTGTATGTGGATACTTGCAGGCTATTTCACATTTATTCACATTTGGTTCATCACCTTTCTCATTCTCTTATATCTCATCTTCACTGGCCCTAGGACAAGATCCTCCAGACAGGCATGTGGATGACTCTCCACACATTTGTTTCCTATTATGTACATCATCTAGCTGTTTTCTCTCTTGCTGGATTTCAGCTTCCATCTTTTGCCATTCTTCAGTCACCCCCATTGTCTTTTAGAGGAATACATACACTTTCTTTTTCAGAACCCCTTTTTAATTTCATAGGATCCTGCTAGGTTTCTGGTGTAGCCTTTCAGGTATCCTTGTGGTATACGTATTTACTCAGTTGTCTGATCCAGACTGTACGTATTTCATGAACTATAATGAAAAACACCAGCACCAGGTAAGTGTTCTAACAATTTCTTTGGCTTGCACATTTTGGTTTTGAAAAATATGGTTTTGCAGTCCAATAAAATACCTTTCTGGTTGGAGGTCTGATAAGGATCCAGGCACTTTTCCATGTCTCCCCAACACGAATTTGCACCACCTTGGTTAAGTGGAGCACAGGAGACCCTTGCCACTTACCAGTTCCTAACTGTTGGGTTGGTGGACCAAGGAGAATTCTCACCAGCTGGACTTAGCACAATATGGTGGGAAGTGGGGTGGTGGTGACACTGACAGCATAGTGCAGGTCACCCCTCAAAATCATAACTCATACCATTTGTGCCCTCCTACTGTAGACATAGCCTATTTATTTGAGGTGAGCACATATACAAAATTTGCTCTCCTTCTGCTGCCAGTGTCTGTTTAGTAGAATTTAGGTGAGCATGCAATTTAGGAAACAATACTTCATAACTAAAGTGCTTTCCTCCTACAGCTAGAGTCTGATCAATAGAGTCGAGGTAAGTACACATTATACGAGCCATACTACATAACTAAAGTGCTCTCCTCATGCAGCTGTAGTCTGTTTAGTACAGTTCAGGTGAGCACACAAGGTACTGTCTGAAAGCACCCCAACCACACTATACATATTGGCTCACCAACTGCTTGTGTGCAAGTGCTCGCACAGTCATGTTCGTATTCTGCCCCTCCCTGTGACATGTGGGGTTCATTTGTCTCTTCCCTCTTTACATTCCAGGCAAAAAGTCTACCCTGGTTGAGATGAAATGCAGTCTCCCATGGGTGTACCCCTATGGAGCCCTTGCCATTGGGTGTCACACTCCATGAACTTCCCATCTAGCAGTTTCTAAAGAGAGCTCATCTAGGTAAAATGTGGGATTCTAGCTTTTCTGTATGAGGAGGTGAGTCATAATCTCAGAAGTTAAACTTTTTCCTAATTTGGTGCACATTTTTTGTCTTGCCTCATTAAAGAATGAAGTCATCAATTGATGGAGGGCTTTTGTTGCATGCTGACGTCATCATGCACCAGTGCAGTTTACATTAAAACTTGAAATTAGATGGGAGTTACTTCAAGGCTAGTGGCATGCAAATATCTCAGACAGATGTGTAAGGAAGATAGCTTTTTTGTGTGAGGAGGTAAGTATCTATCAGAAATACATTTTCAGATTAGGAAAATGTTAACTTTCAGGTTGGTACTGACCCTTAAAAGGAATACTATATAATTTGACCGCATTAATATTTCTCAACAAGTTGTACTTTGGTTTAAAACACCATTTGTACTACCATTTTATTTTGAGTCTTAAGTGATTTGTTTTACTAATATGAAAATTTCTGTTTTCCTTTAAGTTATTCAAGCTCTTGTGGCACTAGTGAATGACCCTGAGCCTGAACATCCATTACGAGCAGACCTGGCAGAAGAATACACAAAAGACAAGAAAAGATTTTTCAAGAATGCTGAGGAATTCACCAAAAAGCATTCCGAAAAGAGACCCCCTGATTAATTGTCAGTTTCACTATTGTACTAGAAATCACAGTAACGTTTTTTTTTTTTTTATACATGAAAATGATTATTTTAGCACCAATTAGGTGTAAAGTTGAGAAAATTCAACATTAACTCAGTAAAAAGTGATAAATTAGAATATCAGGTATCAACATGCATATTCTTGAGTATTATTTTATTTAAGCTGCTGACTCATCCCTTAAAGATGTTTTTTGGCATGCTGTATACTTTTATTTTATTCTGATATCTTTCTAAATGATATTTGATTTTATATTGATATTGTTTTTCAGAATTAACTACAGTTAAGACATAATGGGTCAGTATAATGTGTTTGTATCAAAAAGTTCCTTATTTCTTGGTAATATATAGTTAAAAACTGAGAAATGTGTATTTATTTTTTGTTTTCTGTGTGTGTGTGTGTCAGGTCATAACAGGACTTAGAAAGCTGAGTATTCACAAATTTTTAGTGCAATTTTCACAAACAAAACTTCTAAGTAGCACTGCCATGGTACACTGGTGACTTGTATGTAAAATCTAGTCTACCTTGTCACAGCTGATTGTCATTTTAAAAGCCTCTAAGTGGTGGAATTTTCCAGAATGAAACTGGAAACACCTAATTAAACGTATTCAAAATTATTAAAGATACTTTTTTTAAACCAATAAAAAAGTTGTAAATCAAAATGCCATGACATTTCAGCAAAAGTTGGGATAAAAGATTTTTTCTTTCTCCCCATCACTGAACGTGCTCACTCTTTTAGCCCTGGGGCATTATATTGTGACACTCAATTCCACTATTTGTTGGTAAAAGAATAGCCCAGGATAAGGTACTATCCCTCCTCTCACAAGATTAGCTTTTCTTGTTTTGTGATGCCCTTTATATGTGAACTTTTTTCAGAAACACTTGCCACAAACCTTCATCCTTCCTCTGTTGGAATACAAAGTTCCAACACGTCTCTCATGCAAATCATCATGTGTCACCCCTTCAGCAGTAGGAAAGCATTACTATCACATGATGCATGTGACTCCCTCTACACACCATTACCGAACTATCACTTCTTGTTTGGCAGCTGTTGAGTTTAGACTTTTTTTTGTTACATTATTTAGTTACCTTGAAGTGGTTTATTTTCTTTATTTCCAACACTTCACAGTTGTGGAGCTAATATTTTAATAAAGCATTACTTCCTCATGTTTCCCACTTATGAATTCCGAATCCGGGTGCTTTGCCAGTTTCTGATGCTGTATTTTAAGCCACGGGCGTGAGTGACCCGTTGGGGAGTATATTATTGATCACTCCCCGGGAGATTGGTCAGTATATGAGGCTACTTCTGCCTCACTTCCTTCTGAGCCTTTTGGGCTGGGCCAGACTGTAGACAATTTTGATCGTTTGTTCCCCCACCCAGAGTTTGCCACGCCTTCCTGTTCACTACCTGATGATTCAGCTCATCCATCATTAGTCTTTTCAGACTTTATCTCTCAGGTATGTGATGTTTTGTCTCTTACACATGTTTCCTATGGCCCTAGACCTTCCCTCTTACATGAAACTTCCCAACCCTATTTAATCTTTCCCCCTTCCCCCGATATTAGGGTTCACGCGAACCGATTTGCCTCTCAACTGGGGGAGGGAGACTTTGGATGAGTTTGCCCTTGCTTATCATCAGGTAGACTTTCCTTTTCTCAACTAATAGTTGTTGAGGTCAGTTCTACCTATTTCGGGTGCGAAAGAGGCTCTTCACAGGAACCTTGAAAGGTTTTCTGCTGACATCCTATTCATCCTTACTTCTACATTGACTCATCTGTCATCTTTGGCTCTCATGCTTCAAATGTCATTTGTTGTTGGTACCTCTTGGGCTGTGTTGCGGTTTTGGCATGAACCCATCTCCAGGATCCTTATCTGAGGGACCTTCGCATGGCGCCATTTTTGTGGCATTATGAGTTTGACTCGGTTCCTGAGTCTTTGTAGTTGCTGGTGGCCTTGGCCCATCAACATTCTACCTTTACTCATTTGTCGCAGTTGGGGCTGATCACAGCACCGATTCCTGTCCCTCGACCTTCTCCTTCCCAACCTCTTCCTGTTCCACCCTCCTGCGGTGCCAAGGTTACACGATTTACTCGATGACGCATGATCTGCCAACAGTAGTACTAGTGACTATTGATCTGATCAGGCCCAGCTGGGACTTATCTATTGAATTTAGTTCATCTGTGGGGACCTTTCCTCGCCAATGTCTGGGTTCACAAGGTGCTCTTATAGGTATTCGTTATCCCCTGTCTCACCCTTCCTCCATAATCCAGTGTTCCCATTCCCTACCCATCTCTTCGGGATCCCTTGACATGCCAGCATCTGTCAGAGGCATTTCAGGACCTCATCAGACAACAGACTTTTGAACCAGCTCACCAGGTTCACAAGGGTTTTACTCCCACCTGTTTTTGCTTTCCAAGAAAACCATCTCAATTGATATGTTCACACTCCTCACTTTACCATGGAGACATACCTTTCTCTTCGGTGGGCATTTTCTTCAGGTCTTTGGATGACCAAAGTGGACATTTCCAATGCTTACCTACACATTCATGTGGTGGAGCATTCCCGTCCATATCTTTGGTTTGTCCACTGGGGGGTTGTGTATCAGTTTCATGCCTTACCTTTCGGCCTAGTCTCAGCACCATACATGTTTTGTCATGTGGTCCTCTCCTTTGTTCAATATATTCATGCCATGGGGTTGTGCTTCCATTTTTATTTGTACGACTGACTTCTTGCTCATTCTGAATGGGAATTGTCCTGTCACACTCGTCAGCTCTTAACCAAAGATGTGCGGGTGGGATGTTGGTCAATCTGGAGAAGTCTTTCCTTTGTCCAACCCAATACCTTATCCATTTGGGTGTTTTCTTCAACACCCATCTCATTCTGGCCCAATCTTGCCCTCTCCGGTTCCATTTTATTGAACAGGTGGTTTGGAAAGCCTTGTCTGTTCCCTCACTTATGGCTCGCGAGGTTCTATCATTTTTCGGGATGATCCTCCATGACTCCTCTCATACCCCTGGGCAGGACCCATATGTGGTTTCTTCAATGGGTCCTTCATGATCAGTGGATCCTTGCCTGGGATTCCTTGGATATTTCTATATCCCTTCCATCACCCTTTGTAGACAATCTCCATTGGTGGTTGAACAGAGCCCATATGTTGGTGGGGCTCCTGCTTCCTTCTTCGCAGCCAGATTTACATCTGTTCACAAATGCATCCCTTCAGGGCTGGTGTGCCTGGGTGGATCACCAGGATCAGGTCATTGGTCTGTGGATGAGAGTTCTCTTCTCAAACTCCTGGCTGTTCGTCGGGCTTTGGTTCTTACACTATGGATCTTCTTTTTGAGGCCCACAAGCATCACATTTGTTTGGTGGTGTGTCATGTACCAGGTGCTTTCAATTTTGTAGCCAATCATCTTTCCTGACTGGATCTAGCTTATCCCACAGAGTGGTCCCTGCATTCTGCTGTGTGCATCTGGATACTCCCCATATCGATGCCTTTGTCACCACTCTCAATCACAAATTAACTCGTTTTTGGTCCCCAGTCCCTCATCTTCCAGCCTTGGCTGTGAATTCCTTCAGCCAGGATTGGTGTTATCTGTTCATGTTTACCCACCT
Source organism: Limulus polyphemus (assembly GCF_000517525.1). Lineage (NCBI taxonomy): Eukaryota > Metazoa > Arthropoda > Merostomata > Xiphosura > Limulidae > Limulus > Limulus polyphemus. The sequence continues at coordinate 91,708 of NW_013667644.1, forward strand.
ATCTGTTTACTTTATCAGATGGTCTCCCTCATTTATGCCACTCCATGCATGGTCCTTCTGATTGCTCCTTACTGGCCTGCTCAACCTTAATTTCCTCGGTTGCTCCACCTACAAGAGGTCCTTCCCATCCTGACCTGCTTTATCAACTCCAGTCACTGATGCTCCATCCTGTTCCGCCTGTCCTCCGTCTTCACGCCTGGCTTTTGTCAAGTCCTTGTCAAGGAATTTCAGTTTTTCTCACAGAGTAGCTTCACATTTAGCCTGTTCCGTTCACCCTTCTTCTTTGGCCATCTATCAATGCAAGTGGGGCATTTATCACTCCTGGGCATTGACATGAAGTTTCCAGGCTTCTCACCCAATGGTTGCCTGTATCTCCGAGTTTCTCACATGGCTCTTTGAGAGGGGTTCTTCGGTCTCTGCAAAAATTTTGAGGTTTTGGGTGGCATTATCCCATACATTCCATTTTTTTTTTAAATGCAGGGTCTTCGCTTCCCCTGTCCTTTCCATGTTGATCTGTTCCTCCTGGCTCTGCTAGCCACAGAGGTGTCAGTAGCTCCTGGACTGGGACACTGACATGGTCCTTCATGCCCTCACTTTACCTCCATTCAAACCTCTCTCTATGTTTTCTCTGTTTCACCTCTCTTTGAAGATGTATTTCCTCTTCCTCCTGGCTTGTGGGCATCATAGGTTGGATATTTTTGCCCTCAACATTACCAGGACCTTGTATCACTCCACCTACCTCATCCTTTATCCGGATTGTGTTTTCCTTTCCAAAACCTCTGTGCTCAATAAGGTAAGTCCTTTTTTTCCCCTATCTGCCTATCCTCTGTATCTCATCTCTACCCTCATCCTGATCAGGACAGACTCTTCTGTCCTGTCTGTGCCCTCCATTGTTCTATTGCTCACACGGCTTCCTTCCTGGGTCCTCATTCCCGCCTTTTTATCCCTTGGCAACCTTCCTCTTTGCCTGGTCAATTGGGTTCAACATTTGATCCAGTTGGCCTATTCCTCCTTATCTCCTTCCCAGTGTGATCTCTTTCACGTTTCCTCACATCAAATCCATCACCTTACCTTCTCCCTTGCCTCTTGTCTTTTTTCAGCCATTGGAAGAGATTCTACGATTGGGCATGTGGACAACTCAGCACACCTTCATCTCCCATTACCTCTCCTACATTGCTGTTTTTGCTTCCTCGAGGTATCACCTGCTGCCTGTGGCTATTCTACAGACTTTGGCATGGCTGCAACATTAATGCTTTTTTTTCTTTCAGGGGCCCCTACTTCAGCTTTACTTTGAATCCCACTCTGTGGTGAGAGGTACCTGATCAGGTATTCTGTTTTTACTCGTAATGGCTTCCACTTAGATGACTATAACCATTTGCAGACATCTCAATATCAAATCTGCTCTGCAAACCATGTTCATTCTTATACATTTTCTATGGCTATGTACACTAATCTTTAAGATGGGGTGTTTAACAAGGTCACTAGAGTGTAAATTCCTCATAATAATTGCATAATAATATGCCTGTCCTGGATCATACCACCCATAAACAGCATGGGTAAGCAGAAGGGGATTGCTACCCATCCCTGCCGTGCCTAGATTAAATAAATCAGTGTGGTCTGCTTTTCAAAATAGGGTTTCGTGATCACCTATTGCACTGTCTCATGTTGCAGTCCCTCCAGACTCTCCACTGCACTTTCCTTCTTTTTCTTCCAGTGAAGTATGGGAATCCTTACCACTTACCAGTTCCAAGCCACTGGGATGGTTGATCATAGAGACAACCTGCTGGATGGGTTCTACAAAGATGGCTATAACCATTCAGTTCAGAGTAGGGAAGTGGTGTTATGACAGTGTAGAGGGAGTTACAAGGTCTTCCATATGAGTAACAATTTCCTGGAGTTGAGACAGCCAATTGCAGTTCACCCCTCCGATTTAGTGCCCTCCTCATACCCTCGTGAAGATGTCGGTACCGAGCAAGTAAGGTTTTAGAGATGAAGTGAACCAATTACATAAGTCCTCACACAGGTTTTGGGTTGTTCATCTTTCTCTCTCGACTTGTCTTCTGTATTGCGGGTTGCAGAAAATCTACGTGGCCTCTTTCTGCTTCTCTCCAGGGTTTTCCCTTGTTGGGTGACAGGTTGTTACCAACCTGGCATCGTTTTGGGATGGTTTGATGGTCACGGAGGTTGAGTGCATGTGATGGACTTCCCTCTGATTCCAGATGACACATTCCCAGATCCCTGGCATTAGGCTACCCTGTGAGTTCCTGGAGTTGAATATTAGGTTCTCTCCTGACTCTGGGACTTGAGGTGAAGACGGTATGATTCTCATCCTATCCTCACGAGGATGTTGGTACCCAGCAAGTGAAGTTTTGGATGTAGTTGACTTACCGAGTACGGTCCATCACACCCTAGCCACTCTACACCATGGGACACATCCTCACTTGCCCACTTTCCATCATGGGATTGAGTGATTCTGATTTCTGTTTAACATCACATTGCTGAACTATCCTCTCCCATGTGGATGTGCTCTCTTTAATGTTCCACCATATCTGGTTTTCCTGATCATGTCAATGTTCCTGGTGAAGAGATACCTGGCTCAGATGTGGTGGGGTACTCTTCCTTAGAACATCTTATCTGTTCCTCTCATTTTGGGGGGTGTCCTCTCAATGCTTCCAGGGGATATGCCTTTGCTTCCCTTGCACCAGTCCCTCCTCCATTTCAATATGGGATTCAAGCTAATCTTCTGAGCAGAGGGAGAGTACTTTATCAGAAGTTATAATTTTCCAAATTGAAAATGTATTTTCGATAGGTACTTCCCTCCACTCACACTTCCCACCTGTCCTCCCCACAATCTTCCGGTGCTCACATTATCTGCCAAACTTTGAACTGATAGTTTGGCGTGTAGAGGGAGTCACATGCATAGTAGTGGAGAGGTGATGCATTATGATTTGCACAAGAGACGTGTTGGAACTTTGTATTCCAACAGAGGGAAGATGAATACTTGTGGCATGCATTTCTGAAAAAAATTCACATATAGAGGGCAGCACAAAATGAGAAAAGCTAATCTTGTGAGAAGAGGGAATTACCTATTAGAAATACATTTTCATTTAGGAAAATTATAACTTTGGCCAAAGACCTGATATTGAGCCATTTCATTTAAAACTATAAAGAAATTTCTAAGCTACTTTACTTTAGAAGAAAAGTTATAATTGGAAGAACAAAACACAAAAGAATTTGGGTAATTTAATTTATAAAAGACATCTTTATACTGCAATAACAGTAAATCCAGTATATTCAATGTTGTTCCCATCTTTTACATAGAGAGTTACCATTAACATTAACAAAAATTTGTTTTCTATTCAATAGGAACTAATATGTAAATGAGTCAGTAACTTTTGTGTAAATCATCAGATTAAAATATTGGTTATATAATTTAAATTATGCATAATAGAAATATTTTAAGGAATGGTTATAGGATTTAAAGTTTCTCCTTGAAGAATGTTCTCACTAGATATATATATATATATATATATAATATGAATCCAAATGCTTTGGAAACACAGTAAAACAAAGTTTTTGTGTTTATGGTTTTCTTTATGAATGAAGC
>NW_013667644.1:96314-113682 GCF_000517525.1 Limulus polyphemus
TAGATATATATATATATATATATATATAATATGAATCCAAATGCTTTGGAAACACAGTAAAACAAAGTTTTTGTGTTTATGGTTTTCTTTATGAATGAAGCATGTATACTCACCACTGTAATATGGTATAACTAAATGAACTTCAGTATTACAATTACTTTATTTATTAAATGAAGTCATTCAAAAACGTATATATATATAAATATGTATGTTTAAAACAAATTTAAAGTATGATTGTTTTCTCAATATGGTTATGAGAATAATTTTTGGACTGGTGATAGAAATAATATAAAGTTATATAATCACTTTTATGCCCACAATTACATAGACAAGCTTTATAGGTTATAGGTAGCAGACAACAACAAACCTTAAAACTGTGATTTATGTACAGTAAAGAGAATTGTCCTGTCTGCGGCTTTTTATACAGGAGGTAGTGTGTGATTATTAGATACGCTGTTTGTAAATACATGTAATGATTTGCAGAATTTTTCCAACAAAGTAAAGATTTCATCCAGAATATCTTGACCCACTTGCATAACTCCTTAAGCATAGATGAATTCCTATTTGAACATAAAGAAAAACGTCGCAGTATAACATTATGGGCAAGGAATCTTAATAGGGGGAAATGCCACTGTAGAACATTCACTTTGAGTCAATAACTCATTGGTGGTACCAAGTGATCAAATGTGTATAATATAAAAGAATTGTGTGTGTTTATTGGAGTGCTATTGTTTCAACATGTTCATATTAGAATTTCCACTGAATGTGATGCTACACCAATAATGTATATGTACAAAAATATTTTATATTGATATAAAGTTTAATCTCTGTAAATAATAATAAATGTTTATATAATGTAAATGGACTTATCCCTTGCATATGTTATTAAGGACAAATTAGTGTATACTTCATGTTCATGTGTTTCTTGAAATTATATGAAAGAACTGAAACTACATTAACTAAAATTCTAATCACATCTTAAAAAACTAACCTTTTGAAGTTTTTCACTGTGGTTTCACATCCTTATCAATACTGATCACCATGATTCCTTTTTCTGCTGTCTGGAAACAACTTGAAATATAATGTATATGATAGTGTTTTTTGTGCTAGTTTATGTTAAAAGTAAGACATTTTTTCTCACAATTTGATTGGCAATTTTTAGACTCTATAAAAAAAGATTTAATGGAATATTTTTATGTGTGGTGAGAAACTGGAAACAACCACTGAGGTGACACCAGAGGTGGAGGCTTTGGGATATCAATAATATAGGCACAGTATTAGGAATTAGAAATATTTTTTTAAACCATTTTCATAACTATTTTGTCCTCAATGTGCACTTTATAAATTCTACAGATTTTGCACAGTTCTTCAGCTGTTTTTCTCCCAATAATTTCAAGTCTTGAAAATTGGACTAATTTTTTAGAATTATGCCTTTAATATACTTTATAGTATTAGGACTATATCAGGCCTAGATGATATGCAGAGGATTTATAGAAATAATACATAATTTAATCATTTTACCCACAGTATAGGCCTATAGAGTGTAACAGTAAAAATGTACATATATTTCTAGATTTTTGGAATTAAAAATAAGAATATAATCCTTGTTTCTTAATATAGGCATTTGGATAATTTGAAGCTGCAAAAAAAATTTCCTACTTTAGGCTGCCAGTTTGAACAGTTGTCAGTAATAGTGTACGATGCTGACCAGCAAAGGGCTGCACAATTCACTAATATGAAACAGTGGTATCTCCTCTTATTAAGACTATCCTGTTATGAGTTACAGAAGCCATTGAACAGTTAAGAATTGTTAGAGTTATTGCTTATATTTACAGAACCTTTACTTGACAACATAATTTCATCTCTTTTAATGAAGGAATAAGTATATGTGTGAGCACCAGTGATATTCCAGGCATAATATAACTTTTTATTACTTATTCAAAAAGTGTTTTGTCAGTATGTTTTCAGTATGTAGTCCAGTTACAAATTTTGCTAGTTATTTACACTTTTTGTGTGTTGTAGTTTCTTTATACAATAATAATTAAGACAGTGTAAAATATAGTTGTAAAGCCAGAGAATGGCAAGCAAATATTGTCATAATGTAGCCAATAAAATGAAACAATCAATGAAACACAGTGCTTTTTAAAATCTTTATACTGTAGTTTTTGTTTTGTAGATAAACCTGTAATAGAAAAATAGTAGAAAGGTAGTACATAGAAGACATTTAAAGGAACATCACTCTCTCTCTCTCTCTTTCCTGTTTTTTTTTACCATAAAAGAGTATTATTCTTCATCCTTTTCTTGTACTGATATTTTGTTATGAAACTGTAAGTTTTAGGCTCAAGTGGGGTATTGTAGAACTCTCCTTCACAGGTTTTAATATATTTGCCTTTTACCTTTTCATGTTTTGGGAATTAAAGTGAGTTTTTTCTGTCTTACTCTGTTTTGAGGTTATCAGACCATTGCATTCACACCTGCTCTTTATTATTATTGAAATGTATTTTGTGTTTTATAATACTTGATTAACCCTTTCACCATGGAAAGCAACTATAGTCGATAGAAGATTAATTGTTGTTGGCCATCAAAAATTTTGTCCCTTTACAGCAGAAAGTGACAACTCTCCACAAGCTTGAACCGATTGCCAGACACTAAATGTGCCAGCATCTGGGAAGGTGAGCTGGAAATACAAGTATCAACAATCCCTCAGCTGGGTCACCAGCTGGCAGACAATATGAGGCACCCACACACAGAGATATCAGCTGATTGTTGTGTTTTCTCTCTGTTTTTTCCATAATTTAGGTAAGTTATTGATGCCATAACATCAAGATATGCAATGAAAATGTGTCATATATATATCATAATACAGTGAAATATACTGATAATTTACGATGTTTTTGATGGAGAAATGACATTGATTGAGGATTGACAGTGATATCTAATTATGCGGTGAAAGGGTTAATTTCATGCAGTTTTTTACAATATTTTGAGAGCTGTTATTTCATATTCTGTTTTTAAGTACTATTCTTTTCTTCTGTAGTACTGAAATGTTACTTTCAAAATACTATAATAAATTCTTTTTTACAACTCACATTTTATTTACTATATTTAGTGTATTACAAACAGTATTAGATGGCATCACATCATTTTAGTCACATTTTTCACTTACATAATATCAGTGCAGCTTCATTTGTAACTACCACTGCATTTATTTCCAATATATTCTTTTCTTGGGTCACTTCATTTTTGTGTGTGTGTGCTGTTGCAAAGTATTGATTATGAGTCATAATGTTTCTTAACAAATGTGTAACTAATAAAATGAATCTTTTGATTTTCTATTAAAAATCTTGTATTCAAAATAGATATTAAAGAAGGTGAGTTTAATACAGTTTTTGCTGGATGAGCTCCCAATACATTGCATATGTCAATTTGAGCAAGAATATACTTTACTACAGTTATCAAATTGGACACACAGATGACCTATGATACCATCAAAACAATACAGAATAGATGTTACAATATTTATTGAACTTGACACGTGGACAACCTTTGCAATAATTTCCTGGTTCAAGGAACACATAGGAGTAGAAAAGAATTAGAAGTAACAAATTACAAAAATACATATTCCAAGATATTCATGCAAAAATAGCCCTCCATCAATAGAAGAGCTACAGACTTCCATGTGCACTAACTCCTCCTTATGTATATGCACTTGTGAATCTTCATTCCTTTCCTCTGTACTATAGACATATTTAAATTTCATGTCTGCATTCAATTTATTGAGGCTTGCTTCATTAAGAAAACTTTGGTTTTTGTTTTCTTTAGCTTTCCTTTCAAAAGCTTTCAACTATTAATTGTATACTCCTCATTCTTAAGCTCTGGCTGTCGATTTCTCAGCTAGGCCTGGTCTTATCTTGCTCTCTATACCTACTTTGCTATTCATATCCTCCTTCTGGTCCTCAAGTGTACACACTACTCTCCTTCTTGGGGCCCTACTTTTGGTGCCTTAGCCATGGTTCACTTGATTTTCGGACCACCCCTTACTCTTCCTGTTATCATCTCTCTTACTTCTCACTCTCACACTTCCCTTCTTCATAGAGGGATATACCCCACTCCTCCTTCATGCATGGAATTTGCCAGATCTGTTGTCTATCTGGCTAGACTTTCCACTATTCTTGTCGTCATTCCACTGTATTTGACTATAACCATCTGTGGTGGGTCTTTAATCATTGGTCCTTCTTCCTGGCAATATTTTGTGTACTACCTTTCTTCCCTAACTGTCCATTGACAGATTCTGTCTTAGCCTTTCATATTTGTTGGATCACCCTGTCCATGGCCTTTCTCCTTTCCTGTAACGAAGAGGTGCTTGTTCTCGTGTCCTCTCTTCTGCTCCTTCATTCTCCTCAGTCCTTCTCACCTAATTCTTTTGCCTGACTGGGGTTTTGCACAATCTGGTACATGGCTCATTTGAACTGCTGACTTCCTGACTTTTGTATCGTTTTTATCGCATCACTTGTTTCCTCTTACGATTACCATTATTTCTTTAGATACTTTTGCAACTTCTTTCAACATACTTATTTTTTTCTCTCCCAGGACCATTCCTTTCTTCCTCAGACTTCGACCACTCGGGAGGTACACTACAATTCTCTCCTATCTCCCTTTCTTGTAGACCATTTGCACCAGGCTTTACTCCTGTGTACTGTTGGGCTGTTCAATGGCCTTATCATGGACCTCTCCCTTCAAGGGTCCCACCTTCATCTGTCTCTATCCCAGTACCCCTCTTTTTCAATGGACCTTTTCCCTTCTTCACTTACGGGATGGGTCTGTTGATTTCTACATTGACATTTTTATCTTGAGATGTAGATGCTGACAGACTATTTTCCATTTCTTCACATTTGATTTCTTGCCTTTTTTGTTCTCTCACATCTCTTTTTTTCGACAGCTCTTGGAAGAAGTCCTTCAGGCAGGCATTTATCTCCTTCTCGACATCTCCTGATGGTTTTTGGCTTCCATGGGTCGCCATTCTCCAACCACTCTACTGTCTTTTAGAAGAATATGTACTATTTCTCTTTCAGAAATCCTTTTTCATTACATAGGATCCCACTAGGTGGCTAGTATTGCCTCCCAGGGTATACTTACCAAATTCCATATCAAGCCAGGATAATGGAAAGTGCTCATACTATCTACTATGAGATGGGGTGTTCTGCAAGGCCACTTGAAGTATGCTCGTGGTATATATGGAATATCCCCAAAATGTTTGGATGCTATGGCCACAGACATTATCTGTTATGAGTTTTTCTGATGACAACAAGGACTGGTAATGAAAAAATTAATTTTGATTTTGAGTCTCTTCGTAATGTTTTGGATTTGTATTAATTTCATCATTATTGTTTTACAGTGCTGATTAAAAAATCGCCTATTTACAATTCAACTTATAGTCTGTTTCAGACTGTACCCATTCCATGGACTATGATGGAAAAAAAGCCAGCACCAGAGATATGTTTATGCCCACTTCTCTGGCTTACACTTGCTGGCTTTTAAAAATAGGTTTTGTGGTCACCCACTGTCTCCAGACTGAAGGATCAGTGATGATCTGGGCACCTTTTCCCATCCTCCCCAACATGATTTCACCTCCTTCTATTCATGGAGTCTGTGAGACCCTTGTCACTTACTAGTTTCTAGCCACTGGGGTGGACCTTGGAGAATCCTCACTGACTGGGGGCCTAACTGCTGGGGCTAGAACAAGAAATAATAATACAGTGAGAAGTGGGGCAGTGGTAACACTGTTGGAGTAGTGTGAGTCACCTCACATATAACTCTGATACATCACTAATGTCATGTGTGCCCTCCTCCTGCAGCCTGATCCTGTTCATTAGAGTTGAGGTGTGCATGTGCTACATATGAACTGATGTTGCATATTACAGTGCCCTTCTCCTGCAAATAGTCCATCTCATAAAATCTGTTCTGTTGAGTAAATGTGAGCACTATATACAAAAACCAATAAATATTTATATCTCACATGTTTTCGTCTTCCAGCCACCGTCTGTCTGGTAGAGTCAAGATGACCATACTCAATTGTGGTCCTTACTTACATAACAAATGTGGCCTCCTCCTGCATCTGTAGTCAGTCCTATTGAATCTGACTGTAGAGTTGAGGTGAGAAAAGATACTTATCACAAGTGCCCTCCTCCCACAGTTAATTTTGACCCATTGAGTCTGATGGTAGAGTTGAGGTGAGCATACAAGGTACAGTTTGAACAAGCCCCAGCCACACTACACATACTGGCTGTCTGATTTGTTGTGTGAATGTACTCGGATGCCCATGTACCAATTACGCACATCCCTGTGACATAAATTTTGCTTCAATGTCTTTTCCTTTTACCTATACAGGCAAAGACTGTTTCCTGGACAAGAAGAGATGCATTTTCCCACGGGTGTCATACCCCATGGCCATCATTCAGACACTTTCTCAAGGGTGTTCGTCTAGACAGGTATTGCATTGGTTCCTCCACAATATAAACGTGGGATTCTAGCTAATCTGTGTTAGAAAGTGAGTTATTGTCTGCGAAGTTAACATTTTCCTTACCTGAAAATGTATTTTTGATAGATACCTACGTACAAATTTCCATCCATCCTTCCCACTTTCGGTGCGCATTTTCTTATTTGCCTCATCAAAGAATGAAGATTTACGAGTGCAAATGCATAGAGGGAGTTAGTGCGCATAGAGGTGTGTTACCCTCCTATCAGTGGAGGGCTTTAGTCAATTGATTCCCCTCTTTTTTTACATAACATTTTCTTTTGAGGAAATCCATTTTGCTCAATATGTCATAGAACAATGAATACACAAGAGAAAACGTGATTTTGAACATTACAAAATAATATTTAAGTTTACTAAAATAAGGGAAAACATTATGAGGCATTAATAATGTATTAAAATATCTCAGTAGAATTCTTATATAACTTCATATTTACTTGTTTTAGATGTGAAGAACTCCAAACACGTCTTCATGGTATAAACCTTTATCCTGTGAAAATAAAATCGACTTAGAATACACACAAAAAGCTCAGTAGTAATCAATATTGAATTATGTATGTGAATTTTTTGGTTAGGCAGAATCTCTACTACAGTACAATATATCTCTCAATCCTCATCAGCACCACAGGTAATTTCCCCAGACAATTTTACATTACATCTACCTCGGACAACTTCCTATGCAGTTCCACTAAACAATGTTACACCACAGTTTACTCAATCTATAATGACCATCTTGAACAGCAATACAGGGTGACTCCCCCTCCCCCTTTAACTGTGCAATTATTTCTGATACACTGTGAATCCCTCAAAGAGTACAACACTCAAAAATGTGTTAAACTTCATTATGAGTAAACCAACAAACAATAACTGTATACTGTTGGCTCCATCACTGCTAGGAATCGAGTTCCTCCAAATTTAAATGCAATGATTTGTTAAAGCTCGAAATTCGACACACTTAATATCTCTTGACAATGTACAGGGTTAATGTGTATATCATAATTGTTTGAAGCTCTATCAATTATAAGCTCAAAAACAATTATGTTTTAAAATAATCATAATAATAAGAAACATGAAGGACAAGAAAATTACCAGAAGTTCTTCGAATTTCTTTTCAGAGTCCTCTTCTGACATTGTGCTGCGAAGAATATCCTTCACTGCCTTTCTAACACCGTCCGCCATAACTGCATCGCCACAAACGTACACGTGACCACCTAACGACAGGAACTTGATCACCATCTTTTTCTTTTCCTTTAGAACATCCTGAACGTATTTCTGTTTCAAAAAATTTTACTCTTCAGGTTATGAAATATTCCGTTTTCTAAAGGTACAAGCACAGCCATTCTTGGGTTACACGTATTCTTACTCTTTCAGTAGTGAATAATAAAGCGTACATAGAAGAGACGGAAATGTTAGTCAAGGTGACACACCCAGGTCATGCCGAGAATTAATAGGCACATCTTATAACCAATGTATGATAATGCGAACTAGTTACAGCTGCCCCGTCATGCAAATTATGCGATTAAGGGGGGTGGGTAGTATTAATTGCCATAACCCGACATGTTACAGCTGCCCCGTCATGCAACTTATGCGATTGAGGGGGGGGGGGGAGGTAGCATTAATTGCCATAACCCGGTCCCAAGAAAACTCATCTCACCATTTAAAATATTTGTACGTTCGAAGCTTTATTACATTTCTCTAAGAATAGAAAGTTTCAAACTTGCAGGTATTTGTATTTTTTTCTCTAGTGGAAAAGATTACATTGCTACGCCAGTGTTGCCAACTTTACTTAAAATTTGTTTTTATTTTTCCTGTGGTTATTGAGTTAATACACGATAACTTGCAAGTCGCGACTGCCTTTAAAGTTACAGTGCCGTCCTAGAAAAAATACGATATAAAACATCGTACAACTAAGTGACGAGCTGCATTTGTCAATAAAAGAGCTAAATACTAGAATGTTCTCGAATATCCTTAGATTATTTATCAGTGTCTGGTGTACATATTACAAGAGGTTTACTTATGATCCTATCATAACAATTACCAAGAAATTATAGTTTTAATTTTTACCTTATATTATCAAAATGATTTGGTGTGCTCAGTACGTTGCCCATTTAAAACCAAGAGAAACGTATTTGACAGCAGGGATGTAGCCAGAATTTTGAGATTTAGCGAGTGCACATTGGTAGGATTTGCCTTGTATACACCCTTCTAATTATTATTTCCCATCGTAACAAATCCTCACTTACTTGTCATTCATGATGAAGACAAGTGTTCGGCTTGATTAAAATACAGTAAATTTATTTGAATAATTCATTACCTAATTGTTAGGATATACACATTCACCATATGTTCCTTCACGCATTTTTTTTTTTCCATTATCAATAAATGCCCCCCAGTGGCTCAGTGGTTTGTCTGTGGACTTGCAATGCTAAAAACCAGGTTTCGATACCCGTGGTGGGCACTGCACAGATAGCCCATTGTTTAACTTTGTGCTTAATTACAAACGAACTAACAAAACTAGTTATAAATAGTCGTTCGGTGGGACAGCGGTAAGTCTACAGAATTACAACACTAAATTTCAGGGTTCAATTTCCCTCGGTGAACACAGCAGATAGTCCAATGTAGCTTTGTTCTAAAAAAAAACAAGCCATAAATAGCCTATGTAAAAAAGCAAAAAAAAGAACTCTTGTTTTCCTTACCTAGAGTTACAGACAGTAGCTTAAATGTCTAGTATTATAGCCAATACATAAATTATTATTCTAATATCAAAATATACAGTCCTTGATGTCACTGAAAACATTTTGCGTTGTCTATTATTAACACTCATTTTAAAACTGTTTTAAATACACTTTTCTTATATTTGTTTGGTAACTACATTTCTTGCTTCCCCTGTGATTAGAAAGAGATAAGTTATAGTCACGCGCCCCGACATGCATGCACGTTGTTTCTGAGACTAATGTATTTAATGTTATATCTTTAACGAAAAATTACAAACAATTACCTTGCCGCAACTTTCAAAATATGAGGGAGACAATGATTGATAAAGTTATGTTTCCATTATACTTAATTGTACACCATTATTCATCTTTGTCCTCTCTAAAATGAAGTAACAAGCAAAGCAGAGAATAAAATGGCCAAAACTCTTGTAATATGTCTTTGAAATGGACAGTAATTAACACTCATAAGAAAGTAAGCCATGAACTTTTAGGTCAAGACTCAAGACAAACTTCGCATCTCCTTGAAAATACAACTAATTGGAAAACTTTGGAAATACACTATAGTTGGACTTGAGCATTTCGTCTTTCTAAAAATACTATCTGCTGATAAAGTTAAAACTAACCTTTTTATGACCAGGTTCTCTTGACAATGCATAGTAGACCTTATGTAAAACACCTTTACTAACTAATCGGGATGTCTCATTCTCGTAAATTGAGTCTACACCAAACTGTCTACAACCGAAGATCAATACCATCTTGCCACAATTAAGAGGCACTTCGTTGTTATTTAATTCTTTCTTTTCTTGCACCTGGATCTCCATTTCTCGCTGTTGCCAGAAGCTCCTGAAAGGGGCGATGCCGCTGCCTGCGCCAACCATGATGATAGGGAGAGATCTGTCAGCAGGCATGTGAAAATTTTGAGCACTGGAAATATAAATAAAAAAAAAAAAAAAACTATTTAACTGCGGTGAATCTTCAAACATGTTTTATCTTATCTTAAAGGTACAGGTGCATCCTTTTCCTTAAATCTGGAAGAATCTCTACAGATATCCCATAATTAACTTAATGTAAAGACTCAATGCACCACTTATTCTATACGTACACAGCTACAATGGAATAAAGATGTGAGAAAATGGTAGATTTAAAATTCTTTGGAAAAACAAACAGAAACGTATTTGTTGGTAGAGTTTTAGAGCCACATGCACGAGACCGGAGATGGCTTATGACGATGCGGCGTTACTTTCAATAGTTTCAACGATACTCACTTTCTATACAGCTTAGTCAGTTTTGTTTGTTTGTTTTTGTTGAATTTTGCGCAAAGCTACTCGAGAGCTATCTGCGCTAACCGCCCTAATTTTGAAATGATAGATTAGAGCAGTGGTCGGCAACCTTTTTTTTGATCGCGGGTCAATTATTTTTATTTTATTTTTTTAAATTTAGCATTGTGTTGGGTCAGTGATAATCATATAATGATTGTGTCCTTACGGGTTGCAATGGTGAAGCCAACTCTTGGCGGGTCAGCCAAATTATTGCCGCGGGTCATAGGTTGCCGACCACTGGACTAGAGGGAAGTCAGCTAGTCAACACTTGGGTTACTCTTTTACCAATGAACAGAGGGATTGATCGACACATTATAACGCCCCTAATGCTGAAAGGGCGAGCATGTTCGGTGATGGGATTCAAACCCGCGAACCGCAGTCTGCTAGTCGAGTTTCCTAACCACCAGGACATGTCAGGCCTCAAAAATAAGCCTTAAAGGCAGCACTCGAGTTTAAAAAAAAAGTTAACTAGAGGATCTACTAAAATTTATTCACAGATGCATGTTTTCACAATTAGGAATTAGATAGTCAGAGTTTCGGTTTCTTCTTTCTGTTAACCTGGGGAATCCAATTCACCTCGGTTCCCCATCAATTTGGGCACTGCTTAAAGGTTTTTCATTTTTATTTGTACGCCTTTAAACAATCTTCTTGTTTAAAGTATCAATATTAAAGTATTCGAAACAATTTTGTCGATTTATGATTTGTCTATACAGTATGGAAAGTATTCACATTTGTTTCTCTATCTTCTTGTATTAGCCTGCAATTCTCAGACTTGCTATCCTCTTTTAAATGACAAACTTACTTTCTGATAAAACAAGGAGTTTCTTGTTCTGGAAGACTATCCAGATAGGATGTGCAGACGCCCACACGAACTGGCCCTTTTCCGTCTAGAAGTAACAGACAAATAATCACAGATCAGATAAACTTCTTGCTCTAAATATAATTGTTTTGAGTCTTCTGTCAGTTAGTTCCACCACAATATTTTCGTTATTATCCGTTTTCTAATTAAATAGGTGAGATAGTTTACAACAACTAAACTCTCTGAATATTCACCTAATTGTGTTTCGTTGTAATTTTTATAACAAGATTTGTCTCCGTTTGTTATACAGACATACATTTTGTTTGGAGACTGTATTGCTTTAAGTTAGGCTTACAGGAAACAGAACTCATTCACAGTGACGGTAGACTATGCAGTGTTAAATTGAAAGCAGTTATTCTTCGTGTCGCTTATCCAGTTATCTTATGATATTTGAAATTTTTAGTAAAATAACTGAAACTATACTCGGTCTTTTATAATCCATAGGTTTGTTTGTTAAGCGCAAAATTACACAATTTTTCCTGTGCCCACCACGAGTCTCGAACCCGATGTTTAACGTTATAAACCTTCATAAAATCCATAGGACTAACACGTAAGTATGTACATCATGTATAGTATACTGACTCTACAAAATTTTAGTTTGTGAAATATTTCTATGAAATAAACTGAAATTGTGTAAAAATATTACTAAAGATATGTATATATATTTTCTGTACCTTTTGTCCGAAACTTAACCAGTGACACCGTGAGGTGAATTTCACTCTTTGCAAATGCTGGTGAGCTGCTAATGCTGTAGTAACGAGGCTGCAGTAATGGTAGTTGAGTCAGCAAGAAGACGGTAGTCATGTGAATAGATGGAAACTCTTCAAGGACATCGGCGAACGTTGGATATTTAAACTTCTTCCACGATTCGTATTCTTTCACGTCCTGAGACAAAACTCTGATTTATCAATGCTTTCTTGCAAACGGAACTCCTCCCAGCAAAAATTATTAATAGAAAAAAATCTTATACAACCAATGCGTTCATCTATTTAACATTTCAAAAGTCAATTATTTGCTAAACCCCTAGATTTACAGCATGCATTTTACCATACTTATATTGTGACTAATACTTTTTCTTGGTAACAGACATTTATATAAACATATATTTTAAGAACTACATTGTATATCATGTTCTTATGTCTGTTTATCTAATTTTTTCCTTAATTATCAAAATTATAAATTTTGGCGAAAAACAGAGTAACAGGAGTTGCCACATGTCACTGAATTAGACCGAAATCAGTTGAATCCCATTACTTTATGCTGACCATAAACACATTTATTTATTTGTAATTACAAGTAAAAATTGACATGTTACTTTTCAGAAACCTATAGGAATTAAATTATTTGAAGTACATTGTTTGTTTGTAGTTAAGCACAAAGCTACACAATGGACTATCTGTGCCCGGATTCTAGCGTTGTAAGTCCGCAGACATACCGCTGTGCCACTGGGGCTTTAGGTACATAGAGTTCAGTTTTGAAAACAAAACATTTATTGCTCGTTAGTAATATTTCTATAACACTACTTCCAATAAGTAAGAAGAAAAATAAGGTAAAATAAGTACGTGTTATACCAAAAAAGGCACTTGAAGCTAGTACCAAGCGAAATAAAGGTTTTATTTTTAAGAAAAGCAAATCTACATTTTATACCTACAAATAAGTTGCTTTTAGCAACAGTAAAACTAACAATCTCACTTCACAAAGTACTCCAAGCCTGTTTTGGTCTTCTTTGTTTGTAGCCATAGCTGAAAGTAGTTTCAATACCCTAATACTAGGCGGTGTCGTGATGTCTAAATATCTGGATAGGGCTGTGCGTAAGGTAGACGGGGGAAGTCGTTGGTAGGGCTGCCATCTATCAACTGAAATATAGTTTCAATTACTTTATGTTAATCCAGTTATGACTCATAACTCTATTGTTGAAACATATACATAGAATTTTATATGCGCTAATGTGGTAAGTATTGCAACTAAGTAACTTATTTTATTTGCTTTATTTTAAAACTCACTATATTTTCAGCAGCATCAATAATTCAAGCCTCGGCAAAAAAATTTAAATTTGAATTTTACACTAGCGGAGTTTAGCACCAGCCAAAGTACAGGTCCGCCTCCTTCCAATTATGGAGTCCTGTCGCAGCACGTTTGTAAATATACCATTCCTAATTTAGAACCACCGACCACAGGGAAGTAAACGGCGGTGTCGAGCTTTCCCTCCCCCCTTATCATTATTTATTACAGCATATCTTTTTTCTTATTATTTTCAACACCAAGTACGAAATGCAAATAAGATGATTTTAATACTATTTCATCTGCAACTATATTATAAGAGGTTCTTCTAGAAATAACGACCAGTTCAATTTGATTCAAGCAGCATCTGTTCTTTCCACTTTTTAAATAACAAGAAAAATTTGCAAATCTAAAATTCCTGCCATTTCCGATTCATATGCTATATTGTATATTATACATTAAATATTATATAATAAATCTTATAACATTATTATAATAAATAATAAGATCTATTTTATAGATTAAATTAAAAAGAAACAATTGTTTAATAGGTCTACATGTTAAAGTAACTATCATTCAGGAAGGCTAAAAGTACAAAATGTGGATGCACGTATCTGTAATTAAGCTTATATATTGCTACAAAATATATGATGTAGATAGGTTTGAAAATCTAACATTTTTTCTTAGTTCCAGTGTTCGGTGAAATTTTCATGGTTGTCTTTTGAATTGATTGTTTTCATTTTCTAAAAATTGTAATGTTCTTTTGAAGATCCCATTCTAATTTAAAAAAACAACAGCAACAAAAATTCATTGAAACAGCATCAGCTGTACTACATCGATCCTTTTGAAGAGGGTTACAAAGGGTGAATCAACCTAGAGGTCTCAAGTTTCCACAGCAAAAGCCCAAGAAGGTCCAAATGAAAACCACCCTAACCGCGAAAGATCAGATGCTCTTTATTTTCTAAGAACTCGTGAGAATGTATAATATTTTATCAAACACGCCATATCTAGTATATTCATTATCGGCGTGGCCTTTTGTTAAATACCAGGGCTCAGGATACGATAGACACAGTATTTAGTGAGAAGCTATATACAATATATATTATTATTAAATTGCATGATGTTATGGTGTGAGTTAAATTAAGTTGGTGAAGTGTTAGAGTTGGCGGTGGGTGGTGATGACTAGCTGCCTTCCCTCTAGTCTTACAGTGCTAAATTAGGGACGGCTAGCGCAGATAGCCCTCGTGTAGCTTTGCGCGAAATTAAAAAACAAACAAACAATCGTCCAATATCAGGGCTCATTGGGTTGGGATACGACAGACACAGTAGTATTTGAGACTGTTTATATTGTCAAATTACATGAACAACAACAACTGTTATGGTGTCAACTAAATTAAATTATTACTTATTAATTTTAACATTAATCATTGATTATTATTATTACTTTTAATAGCAAGAAATGAATAGTGTGGCTTAAATGAAGACTTAAATTGCCAAACAGGAAATACATCAAAGAGAACGCAACGACAGAGCACGATAAAAAGCTTAGGGCAGATAATGGCTATTTACAAGCAGGGAAAAACTTACCATTTTCCATAGGACTCAATAAAGTCGAAACATATTGTTTTTTGCATAAATTTCCTATGCGCAAAACTACACCGTAGGCTATCTGCGCGTTATTGGCCTTAATTTCTACTGCTGAGCCATCAGGAGGATCCAAAGAACTACAGAACAACTGATGAATGAAATAAAAACCAGACAAGGGTTTCTTCAAAGTTCATGAAATTAACTAATACTAATACAAAGCACAGTAGTACAAAGATATGACCCAAAAACACAATATGACAGTGGTACATTTGATGAAGGAATTACATTGCTTATATGTGTACTACTAGAGTACACAAGTACTCTTATGTAGCAGCTAGTGGTTAATGAAAAGGTTTATCAAAACAAGTCAAAAAACAAACATTTTAATGACTGAGTTGCTCCAAATGTCTTTCTTTTCATTAAATGACTGTAAAGTCATTACGCTTCCTTTGTAACATTTAAATAAGTATTAAAGTATTATTGATATATTATTGTTTATCTTATTGTGTTAAATGTTGAAAAAATAATAAGAAGAAAACACTAGACTGCGAATGTGTTTTTTTTCTAAATTCTATTAATTTCTTCACTGCTGATTTCAGATCCGATGAGAATTTTTTTTTAATTTATTCTTACATATCATTCTTAACGGCTCAAAATTCCTAGCCTAAGTTTAACAAAAGTTGTTCTTTCGTTGTTAAGCAGAAATCTGCACATTGGGCTATTAGTGCTTTGCCTATCTTGGGTATTGAAACCCGATTTTTATGTTATAAGCCCTCAGGCTTACCGCTGAGCCACCGGAGATTTTAATAACAGAACTCGCTAGCTGAGTTGGGCATAATAGCAGACAAAAAGCTATCCAAATTTTATTTTATATTTAGAACGAAACATGTCATGTTACAGCGTTATACAACGAAAGGAAGTGAGCAATGAAACTAATAGGCCTAATAACTGAAATAAAAACAACAATAGACCACAGGTGTTTTTCTACACATTTCTCTTAGTTAGTTCGTTACAGGTTTAAAATCAGAAGCGTGAAAACATAGCATTTTAGATCAATTTTCTGTGTGATATCTCGAAAAGCCTGTGATTTGAAACACCATGTACTAACAAGAGGAATGGCAGAAAAAAGTTAGCAATGTAGTACGATTTTTATAACGAATTTTAGGCTTAATGTTTATTTCAATTACCGAACTTTGAAGTTTAGATTTTTGTTCGAACACTAGTTGAGGATATAAAAATTTATTACGATGTTCCATACAAACGTACTGCTATAAAATATTTGTAAGGTCAACTGCTTAACTTCCGGGTTTTTAACTTTTTGTTTCTGTCAACAAATGTTACTAACCTCTTTGTTCTTTAAATATTTAAATGTTCGTTGACATAAAATTAATTTTCATCATTTATTCTGACTTTTGATGACTTCCCAGTTCATCCCTGATTAAGAAAGGTCAAATTTTAGCAAACACTTGGATTACAGAGTTCTAAAATTCTGATCTATTTAATTACTTTGTTTTATGTACTTACAAACAGTAGGATGGTGTTTATTGTAACTGTACATTCCCATAACCAAGTTTACTTTTTATTATATACGAATTACTAGTGTTACATTTAGTTGGTATTCAAACCCTACCAGATATGTTCAGGAGATAGATGCGCTAATCACTAGACTGGAATGATACTTCAGTAAGGAAGAACATTATGTTCATATAATAATAGGTTTGCAAACGACGATGTATAAGCACAATGAATAATTTTATTGATGGTGGAACATACAGTCTTGGCTAAAATGTTTGCATACTGTTTTATATTGATGATGTTATCTACATGCATGGAGTAGTTATTCAGTAAGTGCCCGAGTAGTAATAGAGAAGGTACCGTATGATCGGACAAACATGTACGAGTTGTTATTCTGGTCTGTATAAGTTATTTTGCGTAGTTGTTCGTCAAAACACACATACACATCTATTGTGTATAAAAGGGTGTGCTTTTGTTATAATCTTTGTCGAAACAGATCAACGCTTTGTTCAGGCAATTTCTCTGTACTTGGTTTAGAGTCATGCCTTGTCACGTGCCGGAAGTTATAGGGTGTCAAACTGTTCGACTGTCCAGAAATGGTATGAAGCAAACGGACATTGCCAGAACAGTAGTGTGTCCCCAGTGTACTGTATCCAGAATCCTGAAACGTCATACTACTACAGGAAACGTTGTTCCAAGAAAGTCTACTGGTAGACGCCGAAAAACTACTGCCCGAGATGACCATGTTTTGATCTTGGTTTGACAGTGCTAAGTGTATTTGCTCAAAACTTGAAAATAGCGTTGATATCTGGACCAATTGTTGGTTGAGATGTTGCAAAAG
>NW_013667644.1:114065-130328 GCF_000517525.1 Limulus polyphemus
CACCAAACATGCTCGCCATTTCAGTCGTGGGAGCGTTATAATGTGACGGTCAATCTCATATTCGTTGGTAAAAGAATAGCCGAATATTTGGCAGTGGAGAATTTTGACTAGCTACCTGTCTTCCCTTTAGTCTATCACTGCTAACTTGGGGACGCTAGCGCAGATAGTCCTAGAGTAGCTTTGCGCGAAATTCAAAAGAAACAAACTTATGTATGAGATTCGAACCCGAAATTTTATTATCAGAAATCAGACGTGTTAAATAATGGGCTGTTTAGTGTAAAATTTTAAATTTTGTTATTCGAACCGGAGATCGCATGTTTAAGAGTCAAATGCATTGTTTGTTTTGAATTTCGCGCAAAGCTACACGAGGGCTATGTGCGCTAGCCGTCCCTAATTTAGCAGTGTAAGATTAGAGGGAAGGCAGCTAGTCATCACTACCCACCGCCAACTCTTGGGCTACTCTTTTACCAACGAATAGTGGGATTGATTATCACATTATAACGCCCCCACGGCTAAAAGGGCGAGCATGTTTGGTGGGACGGGGATTCGAACCCGCGACGCTCAGATTGTGAGTCGAGTGTCCTAACCACCTGCCCATACCGGGCCTAGAGTCAAATGCATTAAACGCTGGACTGGAATAGGGTAGTTTTATAAATACACTTTGTATGATCAATAAAAATTACAATTAACCATTAGGTTTATTCACTGTATGTTACAGATTGTAATGTCACTAATTCACTTGACGAAAATATTAATATAATAGTTTTTCGTTTTGAAATATAAAATATGTATTAAAGCATAGTGCTTTATTATCAACCGAATATTTTCGAGGAAGCAGTGAGGCAAAACTTTTACACTTACCAACCAAAGTCTCAACTTGAACCACATTTCTCTCTGATCGATCTGCTGGATTCAGACGTGACATGATCCGGTTAACAATATTTATAGAATTGGTAGGGAAAACGCTAAGATGGTCGCCAGGTTCGTATGTGAAGTCTTGGGATTTCTGAATGTCTAGTCGGACTAGAATTGTCTGACGTCTGAAATTAGTTACCAAATACATTTCTCAGTTTAACAATTGTTATGATTTGAACACCTTTTGCTTGCGAAGCATAATTACAATCAATTATGTTTGTCATAAGACAATAGTATAAGGGTTATTGTAATTGAAGTACTACGTTTTTAAACGCTTTTAAGTTTGTTTTTTTTAGAAAAATTGTGTATAAATTATTTGAACCAAAATATTTCCGTCATATCCACTGCCGACGACGCGTTTCGCTGAATACCAGAGCTCATCAGGCTGACTGGGATACAGCAAGCACAGTAGTGGTCGGAGCGCTATTTATATAAGCCATTTGTTAAAAAAAACATTGTTACTGTGTGGACACCTTTTGCTGACTGACTTAAATCCAGTGGTATAACTAGATATGTACTTGGAATATTAATTCCAATACTATTTTTTTTATCTTCTTTTTTTTGAGGTGGATGATACAATCTAACAACGAAAGTTCCCTCAAAATAAAAATAAAAAAAAATCCACGTTTAAGTAATATATAGTTATAGAGATCACATTTTCAGTATATATTTCTAAAATGTACTTACTCAGAATTGTTATGTTGAAGTCGAGCTCTTGATGTAACTCTGTAGGGTTGAACTTTCTTTTTGTGAATCTTAGTTAGACCTGAGTTATACAGAAACATTGAACTTACTGATGTGTCACAATAGTTTTACTGTACGAAAATATGACACAAGACAAGAAAAAAAATCATAGACACTCTTGAAAAAGAACACGAGAGTTAAAGGGTTGCCTAAGAGACAACACAAGGGTGACAAAAACTGTTTGATAGATACTATAAAAGTCACAAAAGATCTTGAGAAAGACTACAAAAATCATAGAAGTGACCTGAGAGACAATGCAAGAGCCACAGAAGTGACCTGAGAGAAACCACTGAGAAACAGGACCCTGTAAGACACCACAATAGAGTCCTTAGATAAATACAAGAATCTCGTGAGTGGATTGGGAGATACTACAAAAGTCGCAAAGAGTCTTG
Source organism: Limulus polyphemus (assembly GCF_000517525.1). Taxonomy (NCBI): domain Eukaryota; kingdom Metazoa; phylum Arthropoda; class Merostomata; order Xiphosura; family Limulidae; genus Limulus; species Limulus polyphemus. Next base: position 116,117 of record NW_013667644.1, read on the forward strand.
AGGGAGACAACAAGAGTCATGAGAATTGCCTGAGAGACACTATAGAAATTACAGAGAGCCATAAGAGAGAGTCACAGAAATTGTCTAAGTGACTACGAAAGTTCCAGGAATGACTTGAAACACAAACAAGAAAAACAAGGAAGCCCTAAGAAACAACACCAGAGTAACATAAGTGACCTCAGAGATATTACAAAAAGCACGGAGGGTCTTAAGAGAGACCACAAGAGTTACAGGAGTGGCCTGGAAGATACAATAAGAGTTGCGAAAGTCTTGAGTGACACAACAGTAGTGGCCCGAGAAACAATAAAAGAATAACAGGGCTAGCCTCAAAAGAAAAAACAGGAGTTAGAAAATTGCGGATCTTTAACACATCATAAGATAAGTAGATGATTGATTAGGACGTTTATCATGATAAAACTTCAGTACATACCCTCACACAAATCATTAAAAACACCATCAACAACAGTTGTTCTGAACTTTTCAGGATTCCATTCATTTGCCGATTCAAGGGAAACCAAGGAAGTGTCTTTAGCTGTCAACGTGTAGGAGTTGCAGGCAACCTAGAAACATTCAGAAAATATAGGATTTTAAATCAATTCATTGAGTTTACTAATTACAAAAACTCTGAGATTCCAGTAAGTTTGGACAATCTAAGCACCAAATATTTTTTACTACACACACCTGATAGAATTCTTTTGCCCAGTTGCTGAAAGTTTGTTCCTGTCCTTGAAGTTCATCACCTAAACCCACCGCCAGGAGGCGCTCAGCATGCAATGTGGCTAATGTCTCGTCGATATTTTTACCAAAAGAACAGAATGTAGGATACTGAGATGATCCAAGAGCAAAGACTCCAAACCTAAATTTACAAAAGTATGATATGTGATTTTTAAAATTACGTAGAAATTAGTTTGATACTGCACCCTACACTGAAACAATATATAAAGAATTCAGATCGAATTTGGTAAGAATAACACCATAATGTTAACGATTCACTCATGTTCTTGCATAATATACTTAGAACAGCACCACCTTTAAGAATATGGTTAATTAGGATAAAGTTGAGTTTCGTCTTCAGTGTTCAAGCACATCGTCCATTACAAGCAGTAGTGGTAACCAGATCTGTGGTTTTCTAGCGTAATTCATTGTAGCCTAAGTAACAGTACTTTTATTTGTTTTACAGAACACTTACAACACTATAAATTTAAATAGCCATGATCTGTAGAATTATTAATTATGTCACTTACTTGATGTGACTTAAGTCCTCAAAGTTTATTTTCTTCTTTTCAGACAGGTGCTTCCAAAAATGCTGTAAGAAAGAGGAGAACATAAAAACGACCAAAATAGTTGTCGTAATGTTATATCACGGAAGCTAGCTACGTATGGTAAACAACATAGAAAGGAATTAGCTATTCAGTTATAATTTGGTATGGCTTGTTGCTTTTAAGCAAAAAGCTACACAATGGGCTAGTTGGGCTCTGCCAGCCGCGGGTATCAAAGCCAGAGTTTTAGCTTATAAGCCTTCATACTTACCGCTGAGCTACCGGGAGCCAGCTATAACCAGATAATTTTAATTGTCAAGAAAATTACTGTTCATATATACATACAAAACCAATTAGTATTAAGGATTTTTTAAATCGTGTTACTTTTGATTCTAGTATTCCAGCATAAAGATGGCAACAATAGATAACACCAATTAATACACTGTAACGAAAAATTGTTAGATGATACTTAGTGTGACATTACCTCACAATAAGACTCATAATAAGTTTTTACAAATTTTTCTTTACTGGCCCTGTATTACGGCTTTTCCCGTAAGAAAAACCTAATAGTATTTCAACCATACCCCTTGAGAATTGTAATCCACTGCCGACGAGGCCTTTCGCTCAGTACCAGAACTGATCAAGTATGGTGCGAATACAACACACAAAGCCTCGATCGAAATGCTATTTATAACATTCATTTACATATTTCAATTATTATTATGGTACAGGGCCAGTAAAGAAAGATTTGTAAAAATTATCAATATTATTTTAATGTATTGTCATACTAACTACCGATCAATGTTCCTCTAAAATATGTTAATTATTGATTTTAAATTAATAACATAAATCTTTCTTCTCCCTATTCATATCAGTTTAGTTTTACTTTCGAGTATGTATTTTTGTATAACCACCCATAATCAGTTATGTAGACATTAAGCACGTTGTCTCTTTTGGCCGAAGAGAAGGAGGCGTAACTCTCTGCTGACCCATCAGTCCAATCTCCACGACTGGAATGAAATTTCATTCTAAAAAATAAAAGTTTGTTGTATTCTACTGTAATATAACAATCTCAATATTGTGCTCACCTTCCCGTTGTCCGGAGGTTCTCCACTGCCAAATGTACTACTGATTACCACAAGCAACGACTCCTGAGCCAGTTCTTCTGCCTTGTAATCTTCCATACACAGCACCTTTTCAGAATAAAGGAAACAAAAATCGTCTTGTTGTCTTCATCAAAACTTTTAATCTCGTCATCAGAAGTTGTTTTAATAATCGAATTATATTCGTAAACGCAATGTTCTCAAAATACACCAATTTTCTTTTTGACGACATGTTTTATAAATGGATGGTTTTAAAACAAGATTTAAACTACTGACAACTTACTCTGACATTAAAAGAGTTTTCCAGAAGACGCCCCAGATGATGAGCAAAGTTCTCAGATTTTCCTGTTTCAGTAGCGTACAAGATTGTTGCTCGCACTCTGAAGATTCGAACCTTGTGCATCAAACTGCAAGTGATCCACACAGCCCTATGATGAAGTTAATGTTAAATTATCGGTTGTTCTGTTGTATTGTTTGTTTGTTTATAATTAAACACAAAGCAACACGATGGGCTATCTGTGCTCTGCCCAACACGGGTATCGAAACCCGGTTTATAGTGTTGTAAGTCCACAGACATTCCTCTGTGCCACTGGGGAGGCGGTTGTTATAAAGATATAAAATCTTGTTAACATGCGAGTACCGAAGAAATCCAGTAGGTCCCATATCGACATTTTAATACTTATTAAGATTACTTTTTATCTGACATTTCAAAAGTATTTTTATTTTCCGATAAGTTAAATGTTTATGAAAAATGTTTACAGTATTAGATGAAAATTATACTTTTGAAACTCACAAAATTCAACAAAATACTAGTATTCACTACTTACTTTGCAACTGATGAAAATTTGTATTTCAAGCTAACACTGGAGATACGTTTCCAATCGAAAAGCTTCCATGCGTTTTCCTGTAAATATATGTGAAAAATATAATTTTTAAATGTATAAACCATGGAAAGCATACTGTTTTCTCTCTCCCCCCCCCCCTCGTTTTTCAGTTCTGCAATAAGATGAAGTTCAAGTTTTAAACAATATTCAAACGCTTATATTTTATATTTATTTAAACGTGAACAGTTGCCAGAAAAACTATAATAAGTTACAACCTTTCGATCAGTATTACAAAACAAAGCTAATCAAGATTATCTATAAAATTTGACCATTAACCGAGAGAACACATGAACTTAGTATTTGTAGCGACATCTGAAAACTCAATTGTCAGCCACGTCCCAGACCATACACCAAAACTAGTATTTATAACCAGGTTTCCGAAGACACAATCAATTTAGTATTCCTAGGCAACTCGCAGAATACACATAACCAGTATTCATAGCCATATTTCAGAAAACATAACCAATCTTATATTTGTAGCCAAGTCTCACAACACATATGCTTAGTATTCTTAGCGTTAGCACAAAATTCAACAGCAGCCTAATATTCCTAGCCAAGTCTCAGAACACACATAACCATGTTTCAGAATATAGTATTGTGGCCAAAGTTCAGTACATAATGAAGTCGCATTTCTAGTTAAGCTTCAGTATAGATTTACAGGATATTCATAGCTAGGCTTCAAAACATAATGAAGTCGTATTTCTAGCTAAGCTTCAGTATAGATTTACAGGGTATTCATAGCTAGGCTTCACAACATAATGAAATCGTGTTCTTCAGTACGGATTTATAGGGCTTCATTATAGCTAGGCTTCGCTATACAACTAACTGATATTTGTAGCTATGCTTGATTACATAATTATGGGGCATATGTATTTTATAATTCAGTATATAATTACCTGATATTCATAACTAGGTTTCAATTTATGATAAACCCGGTCTTCAGAGCTTCGAAGCCTGGTTTCAGTTTATAAATACCTAATATTCATAACTAGGTTTCAATTTATGATAAACTCGGTCTTCAGAGCTTCGAAGCCTGGTTTCAGTTTATGATTACCCAGTAGTCATACCTAGGCTTCAATAGATATAATTACCTGATATTCATAGCTTCAGTATTTGAGTGCCATACTTTTGTTGCTATGTTTCAGCATATAATCATCTGGTATTCATAGCTAGGCTTTAATATTAGAGTGCATAATTTACGTATCTAGATGTTTATAACTAAGTTTCAGTATATGATTACCGTTATTGATAGTTAGGTTTCAGGAATTATGTATGTAATTACTTGGTAGTCATGCCTAGGCTTCAGTATTTGAACGCATAATTTTCGTTGGCAGGTTCCAATTATATAATTACGGGGAATTCATAGCTAGGCCTTATTATTTTAGTGTATGGTCTTTGTATCTAGACTTCAGTGTATAATTACCTGGACTTCACGGCAGGTTTCAGTTTATTGTTACGACAGCGCTGGAGTTTCTAGAAGGATCATGACTTATCGAGGAACCTCGCGAATGTCCGAGTGTTTGCCAGGCTCCCTCTTTTTTAGTATATAAGCCCGGCAAATAGAGCCAGTGATTGAAGAGATATAGATAGATCGAAGAGATAGATAATTGAGTTAAGCGAACCGTAGGCACTGTAAGTAAAGTGTTTGTGAATCATTGGGATTTATACCGTGTGTTATAAAGGTTGTTAAGTTTAAAGTGACTGTGGAAATTCTGTGTATTACAAAGTTGTATCGAGAAAGAATAAACTAGTTTTAATTATGAAAGGACTTGTATCGCTGAAGCTCTTCGGAAAGAATTTACAACGGAAATTAACAAACAAGCAGATACGCAACAAGTGTATAAACTACGTAGCTTGGTTTTACTATATAATTTTGAATTTCGCACAAAGCTACACGAGAGCTATCTGCGCCAGCCGTTCCTAATTTAGCAATGAAAGACTTGGAAGGCAGCTAGTCATCACAACCCACCGCCAACTCTTTTACCATGACCCCAAGGCTGAAAAGGCGAGAATGTTTGGTGTGACGGGGATTCGAACCCGCGACCCTCAGATTGCGAGTCGAGCGCCCTAACCATCTGGCAATGCCGGGCTTAATATTCATAGCTAGATTTCAGATTTAGTATTTAATACTCGGGTGCTGGGGTTTAGTATATAATTACCTGGTATTCATAGCTAGGCTTCATTATATAATTCAACATTTCCTGGTGAAACACTGGTGTGATGCTTCCAGATATTGGAGGTACAATCCACACCCAGTCTGCAGGACAACCACCTCGTAGCTTGTACTCATTTTCCATATGAGTCATAAATGTTTCAGAAGCAGTATGGTGGTCAACAATAGTGACGTTTTGTTTCTGAATAAGAAGAAAAACAATGCCTTTAAGCACAACGGTATGGAGTAAAAATACGGATGGCATTATTTAAAAACATACAAACAAGAAACAATCACAAAGTTCTAATTAAATCAGAAATAGTAATTTAATATGCGTTTAATCATACACGCATTATTTGAGCTTAAAATTTATATAAAAAGCAGCATCTAGCATGAACTAAACCATTCTACAAAAATACGTGATCGAATTTTCATGAAATTTGAAGTGCAATATACTATATAAATGTACATTTCATCAAAATTAAAAACCTTCATTGGCTTAAGTGTTAATAAGTGTACTTAAAAAAACAATAACTTCGGTTGCGCAACAAGACAAATATTAAAATACACTACAATTTGAGCCACAATGATAAGAAACATTTATTTTCATGAACAATCTGTCTATGCTTTCATTTTCCAATTGAAATGATTCAATATGAAACTGACTTAAAACATTTCAGTCAGTAAAAATAAAGAAAAAAATGTTTCAATCAGCTTTCGAAATTGAGAACATAATATACGATATTTGGGACTACGACAGTCTAACAATTTGTTTTAACTGTAAATTTTAAGTTTAAAAATGGCGATGTACCAGCATTTACAAGTGAGAAAGAAAGTATCTTAAAAAGCATGAAATTGCTGCCTTGAATTTTAGTTGTAGATAATAAGTTTCATGTTAAACGAACATAGCTCCAAGAGTAAAGAAACCTAGAAACCTGAAAATTTTCTCCCATACTAAGTGGACCCTGGAGGTTTGCACCTGAGTATTATTATTTATCTACGTGCGTGCGCGCATGCGCGTGTTCGTCTTTTTATGCGAAAAAAAACACAGAAAAAATCTGATCTCCATAGCTCCAAGAGGAAAGAACCTAAAAACCTGAACTTTTGCACCCATAATAAGGTGACACTGAGGGTCTGCACACGTAGATTATTACTTATCTTATCCACGTGCGTGCGCGCATCTGCATCTTTTTATTGAGGCAAGCTAGCGAAAAACCACATAGAAAAGAACTGTAATCACCATAGCTCTAAGAAGAAATAACCTAGAAACCTGAAATTTTGCACCCGTACTAAGTGGACCCTGAGGGTGTGCACCTCTTATCCATGTGCGTGCGCATACGCACCTTTTAAATGAAGCAAGTTAGCGCAAAAACACAAGGAAGTAGTTCCTTATATTACGAATAGAAATCACGGACAGACAGACACTCACGTGTGTGTGTGTGTGCGCACACGTGCATGTCTGTGTAGGCGTGGCTGTTATAGCTTCAAAAGGAAAGAACCTAGAAACTTAAAATTTTGCACCCATACTAAGTGGACCCTGAGGGTAGTGAAACTGGGTATTATTACTTTATTACTTATCAGTGCGCGTGCGCATCATTTTATGACGCAAGCTAGCGAAAAACCACATAGAAAAGAAATGTGACCACTGTAGCTCCAACAAGAAAGAACCTAGAAACCTGAAATTTTCCAACCATACTAAGTGGACTATGCACCTGTATATTATTACTTATCTTATCCACGTGCGCGTGCGCATCTTTTTAATAAGGCAAACTAGCGAAAAATCACTTAGAAAAGAAATGGTTCCTTATATTATGAATAGAATTCACAGACAGCCAGACAGACACGCAACTTTCTAATGAGGCAAGCTAGTGAAAAAACACATAGAAAAGAGGTTGTTCCTTATATTAAAAATAGAAATCACAGACAGACGGACAGAAACGTACGTGTGTGTGTGCGCGCGCAAGAGTGTCTGTGTGACCATCATAGTTACAAGAGGAAAGAACCAAGAAACTTAAAATTTTGCACCCATACTAAGTGGACCATGAGGGTTTGCACCTGGTTATTATTACTTATCTACGAAAGTGTGCGCATCTTTGTATGCGAAAAGCCACATAGAAAAGAAATGTGACCGCCATAGCTCCAATTGTAAAAATTTAGAATCCTGAAATTTTGCACGCATACTAAGTGGACCCTGAGGGTCTGCACCTGGGTATTATTACTTATCTTATCCACGTGCGTTTGCACATACGCGTGCGCATTTATTTAATGAGGCAAGCTAGCGAAAAACCACATAGGAAAAAAAGTGGTTCCTTATACTACAAATTATAGATATAAATTACAGACAGACACGCGCGTACGCATATTTTCAAAGAGGCAATCTAGCGAAAAAACACAGAAAAGAAGTGGTTCTTTATATAACAACTTCTAATATATAGAAAAGCCATTGCGTTTTGGTAACAATGTGTTCCAACAATGGCTTTTATATCATGTTGCATAGCAATAAAAGTATAACCTAATATTGTTGTCAAGCGTCTATGTGCTGAAAGTATAAAATGAAATGTATAAACTACAAAATTGAAATATTAAAAATGCGAAATATTTAACGCAATGATAAAGTTCTTTGATAATAAATAATTCTTAATTTACTGTACTTTCTTTTCTACTTTTTTATGTTTCTGGAAAATAAAAATGTTTAAAATATTTTGGACTCTTCTTCTATGCTGCAATAGGTTCAGAGTATACACAATGACATAGTCATCTAGAATATATCAACCTAATATCCCGAGCGAAGCCGGATACTTTCACTAGTATTCAACATTTACAGAAATTCAATGGTTTCCAAACATTAAGAAAAATAAATCTTTCTATTTGGGGGAAAAATCAGCAAAAAAAAAAACATTGAGAATTTTTTACCTGTTGTTATATCATTAATGATTTTTAATTTATATTTTGTTAAATAGCTTAAATACAGGAATAACTCAAGATACACTACCCGAAAACTGTGTAAGACAGCAACATTGACTTCTAACAACACTTTGTCCTTCCAGAGAGTGGTTAAATTAGATGTATCTAGTCCCATCTTGATTGCTACATCCTGTAAATGATAAGAATGATAACAGTTAATCTGATCAGCTATGTGATGACATGACATTGGGAAGAAAATAAATCAAATTAACTTTGCACACGTCAATGTAAAATACTTAGTTAAGCATTTTTACCTTAGTGATATTGTAACTTAGTGAAATATTCTTATTCTGATGATATTGTACCTTGGTGAAACATTCTTATCTTTGTGATATTGCAGTTTAGTGAAGTATTTTTATCTTAGTAATATTGTAGTTTACGGAAGTATTCTTACTTTGGTGACATTGTAGCTTAGTAACGTATTTTTACTTTGGTGATATTGTACCTTAGTGAAGAATTTTTACTTTGTTGATATTGTATCTTAGTAAAGTATTCTTACTTTGGTGACATTGTACCTTAGTGAAACAGTCTTAGTTTGGTGATATTGTACCTTAGTAACGTATTTTTACGTTGATGGCACTGTATTTTAGTAAAGCATTCTTATCTTGGTGATACTGCTTAATGAAGTATTCTTATCTTTGTGATATTGTATTTTAGTTAAGCATTCTTACCTTTATGCTATTGTAGTTTAGTGAAAGATTCTTATCTTATTGATATTATACCTAAAGTATTCTTACTTTGATGATATTGTACCTTATTAAAGCATTCTTTCTTTTGTGATATTGTAATTTAATGAAGCATTCTTACGTTAATGATATTATACCTAAATGAATCATTCTTACCTTGGTGATATTGTACCTCTGAGGATCACACAGGTCACGGGCTCCTATCTCTGTACTCATGTACCAACCGTTGAAAGGGGCAGCAGGAAACTCCATTCCTCCACAGTCGAACAACATATTGGCAACGGCAGGAAGAGCATACCATTCTAAACCAAGCTCTGAAAACCATTCATATTGGGGATGTTCCATGTTAATTCTCAACACCAATTCCTCCGGAATTTCATAAAACTTGGGACCTTCCTTTGGTGATGAGACCACCCACGGCAGAATATCAAACCGTCCACCTCTTCCTTTCCACCCCAGTCGCTGGCACACCTATAAAGTTAGTGACATTTTAAGTTTAATCCAAATATTGATTATGAATATTCGAAAGATTTATAGCCATTTATTGCTGTAGTAATTCACTACCGTTAAGGTTGTTACATATCTTAAAATTAGTTATTTGAATTGTTCGCTAAGAAACGGAATATACCCGAGTAAACTGAACACGGCCTGAATCTCCAACTACGCTACCATCTGGCTGTAGGTAACCTGCATAGCTAAGTAGTTGAGGATTCCACAAACAAAAATCTTCTCGGCCGTTTATTCTTGGAGGAAAAATTGTAATCATCGACCTATAGGGAAGAAAACGTTTGGAATATCTTAATAATAATAGGTTACTAGTGTTAGTATATCGAAGATTAGATTAAAACGAAGTAGTCTCTCATTGTATTTTTTTTAGAAAAAAAAGTGGAAAGTTCTTGTAAGGATCTTTGCATAATTCAAACCTTAGATTTCCTCCATTTGTAGCATGCTCCAGGTGACGACACAAAGCCTCGAACATCTCTTGAGTGGTCTGTACATGCCGTGCATCCTGTACCTCAAGGTTTTTCCACTGAATTCGACCGATACAGCGCGAGGCGTTTCTCCACGCTAGCTTAGCCCCAAACGTTAGTTCTTCTAAGGTGAGGGTGTATGTGCCATCTACCTCTACTTCCCTCTTAATTTCTTCCCACCGTTTGAGATAGTCCTTATTCGTCTCTCTATGAAAATACGCAATAAAACTAAAGTTCAGATTCTTCAGATGTTGTGTGTAGTTCATCTATCTGTTGTAATTTCTTAATTCATAGAAACTACTGGAACTGACTTACAAGAAGTACTTTTAACAGTCAAAATTAACTACGAAAACAGGTTATAAAGGAAACATAATGCAATTACTTGAAATCCCAAATGTTAACAGAAATCTGATGATGTGGCAGATTTCTGGTATAACATTTTTAATTTACAGAATTTTTTTTTTTTTTACCATGTAAGTGGAAATATCCATAATCATGGTTACTTACGACTTTTTATGTACATTGAATTGCTCCAAAAATTCCTTTGCCTGCTGAAGTATTTCATTTGGTGGGCGTGCACAGCCTGGAGGTCTGGCTCCTGACTGGCCAGGCATACACGAGCCATAACAGTATTGTGATTTGCAGGCGATTGGCTAGAATTAAAAGCAGCACGTGTAAATAAACAAAATATATAGTTCTATAAAATAGCAGCTAATGGCCTTTACATATCAGTAACTTTCTACTTTCCGTACTTAATTTGGAGTTGAGACTTTCCCCTGTTGATGGTCAGGCGCAGCTTAGTGTTCAGCGTCCCTGGACTACGTATTTGAGAGATTGTGGTTCACGTCTCGTTGCAGCTAAAAATGTTCTTCGTAGTTTGAGATCATGGGTACGCTATACAAATAATGATAAAGTAATTCTATTCAACAGATAAGAGAATCCTATAGTGGGAACTGTTCACTATAGCTGTCTTCTCTCTAGTATGTAATTTCAAAATTTACTGTGTAAATTTTCGCGAAATTCTAAAACCAGCAGACTAAATATTTACAACAGATGTATTTTAATCTTCGTTGTGTTATTATTATTGCAAAATCACATACACATACCTTACAATACAATATTTAAAATACACATCCACAGCAACCTATAAAACACGTCTGGCGGTAATCTAACATACTTTAAAACGCAACTCCGACAACATAATTTCAAATACACGTTCGACAATAACTTATTAGCACACACATCCGCCAGTAATCTATAAAGTAATTTAAAACATCCCTCTGACAGCGAGCTTTAACACAATTTAAAACGGAAGTATGATAATATCTAATCATCATTGAAACCCACACCTTACAGTAATCTAACAATATTTAAACAAGAGGGAATCATCAATAGCCGCGGCACTTGAAATTCTTTTAGGCAGGATTAGAGTAAATTAATCTATGAGACATTTTTTTTTTCTTTTTTATTAGCTATATTTTTGTGCACCAGAAATGACAATCGTGGGGCGCGCATATACCTGATTCAATTTTATTACTCATTAGGATCTCTACCAGCTTGCCCTCAAATTGAAATTCTTTTAGGCAGGAATAGAGTAAATTAATCTATGAGACCTTGGGCGTAATCAAATAGATCATTCGAAAGGGTCTAACTTCCTGAGTCCAAAACTGTAATTAGATCTCAAATGGGCCAAGAGATTACGTGCTATGAGCCGCTATACCGGGGCTAAAAACACGTCCGACAGCAACCTAGAACACAATTTAAAAGATGTACATACTCAACTATAACCTCAACACACTCAACATACTCAACTATAACCTGTTATCATTAAAATACACTTCTGATAGTAATATAATATAATTTAACACATACGTAAGGAAGTACTGTAAGATAATTTAAAACACAATCCAGATAACAGTTCAATATAATTTAAAACACACATTCTAATGTAATTTAAAATACACGCTCAAAAACAATCTGATGTAATTCAAAACACACGTGCAATAGTGATCTAGATCTATAATATCGTTTTATCACGGGTTTGACAATAACTTATTACCATTAACAAATACGATTGATACTATATGACAGTAACTTAATGTAGTTTAAAATACACTTCAGATAGTATACTTACATTATTTAAAATATGCGTCTGACAGTTATATAAATGAATTTCAAATATTTACTCGACGGTAAGTAATCTGATATAGTTTAAAATATATTTTCGACAGCAGTTTATTACGTAAAACACAATCCCGAAAGTATAATTTAAAACACACAACCGAGAGTAATTTAAAATAATCTAAAACACTCGTCCTATGGCAGCCTATAACATAATTTAAAGCACAATCTCTATAGTAGTTCAACATAATTTAAAACACTTGTTCAAGAGTAATCTACAACATAAATTAAAACTTTAAATTAAAACAAATTTTACAGTAATGATTACCGTTATGTGTGAATAGAATTAATAATACTGGATTTAAAGTATAACACCAACTTGAATGATAGCGTTTCTTGCTCTGACTATGATTGGAGAAAATCCCTCTTGGATATATCTTAATTATAGTTTTAGAAATGAAATGTTCATGATTTAAATGTCTCCATAGACATTTGTCATTGAAAGAAAAACTCAGGTTTTGTTTTGAATAAATAAAGTTATTGTTATATTACCTGTGAACGAAGGTACAAAGTATCGTTTATTTGTTTGCCAGTGGTGATGTTGGTCAACTTTAAAGGAGAAACATTTCGGACAACAGAACAGAATTCTTTTGCCAAACCATTCTCTTCAGAACTTGTCATTTGTTGATATTCTGAGTTCTTCAAACGCATTGTTAGCAATAGCGAATAAATATGTCTTCGGACAGTTTTTCTTTCACAGTTGAATTTTCTTCAGGTTGTTTTAGAAACACATCCTACTCTATCAATTTTTATACCTTTTTCTTTCGACCAGTCATTGACCAAAATAACTGCTACTGCGCATGCGTATCTCGTCTCACCAATAGCCTTTGAATGGTTGATGACGTACGTATCAGTGACAACCGTATCATCTAGTGTGTAAAAAGAATATGTCATATGGTATATTGACACGGAAAATATTGTCTATTTTCATTGGACACATGGCGTAATGTACAATGGCTAAAATGAGAAGGGGTTACCTATCCGTTTCGTTCTTTGCTCAGACCTGTTTCACAACATATCATCAACATACAAAGTTAAACACCCGTTAAGCAAGAGAGTAGAAGCAACGTGTTTAGAAAAGTTCAACCCTTTCAAAGTAATATTAGCTACACTTGAATACTTGCGGTGAACAGCGTCATTAGTTTCATGGTGTCTTGCATAACTTCAACAGTCCATTAAAACAATAAACGTTTGGCATATACTTGAATGTAAGAAATATTATAGTTTTCCACACCTCGTTTAATCAAAGACAAAGTTTCTACCAAGCGAAAATATGAAGAACGACAAAATTTAATTAACTACCAAAGATAAGAGGACAGTAATAATTGCACTATGTAATTTTCTATACAAGCTATGGTCGGAACCGTCTGAACATGAATTTCGATTCTTAGTTAGCAGTAGATAATACAGGTGGTTGTTTCATCGCAAAACTACACGATGGGCTATCTGCACTCTGTCCAATGCGGGAAATCGAACCTCGGATTTTAGCGTTTTAAGCCCGTAAACTTACAGCTGACCCATCGGTGGGAAAACAATAAATGAAAAATATATTTTCATGATTATACAAATTAGTGCTACGATATAAATATTATAACACAATGGCTATTAAATATTTCACCGTAATGTATATTATAAAGAGGCTTGTACGTGTTTGTCTGACAGTGACAAAAATTTTCTAACTTTCTACCTTTGCTTTGTTAATGATTTTTATTCACTCCTTATACATTTGTCAAACAAAACAAAGTGAAAAATTCAGATTTTGAATAAATAAAGTTCCTATATTTTATTATCTTTCTTCTATCTTAGTGCTTACTTCCGAAGTTTTTATCGCCATGAAACTTTCAGCGGTTCTTTGATGTGGCCCAGATCTCCAGGACACCTAGTGGTATATGCAGGAACGTCGAGAGCCCCCGGGGCAAACATCCTCGCCTGGCCCCTTTCTTTCTCTCTTTATTAACATTTTCAAGAATTTATTAAAAAAAGATCCTAAATTAGGACAGCAACGAGCTCAT
>NW_013667644.1:130349-131327 GCF_000517525.1 Limulus polyphemus
AAGTACATATTAATTATTACTGAAATTATTATGTCAGTCGTTTTTAATGTATCAAGCGTCTATATGCAAAGAAAAGCCAAAAACTATGGTTTTTATCACTAAATGAAGATATAGCCTAAAGATGCTTTGCGGGCTTTACGGCATAACCAGGTTTCATTCGCCCGGGTCTCTGGGCAGTTGCCCCCCCCCCCTGTCGGCGGGCCTGGGTATATATTACACAAAATATTAAAAACAATTACACTAATATGAAAAAACTGGGCAGCAGGTGTGAATTTATAAAAACCAAAATGTTTTACTAGTACTCAGTGGATCTGAATGTCGAACACGCACCCCATCTCGACATTCCTGTGAAACCAACGAAATATATGTCGTGAATGGCGTAGAGATAAATAAACAAAATTTACTCAAACCCGACGATAAAACGCACTAGAAGAAATTGATTATTTTAATCTACAAAATCAGAGTCATTGTGATAAACAATTTATCAGTGTTCAAAGCTACAAACAAAGTGCGACAGTTTTATACGTAAATATGATTCTAAGTTATCCTGATAGTTCAAATTTCACTTATGTGTGACTTTACTCCAGTAGCTATTTCGGACTAGATGGTTTATTATCAGAAACATACCGTAGCCTCCAAGTGGCTTAGCGGTAAGTCTGAGGACTTATAACGCTAAAAAGCGGATTTCGATACCCGATTTTTCAACCGTGGGGGCGTTATAAAGTGACGGTCAGTCCCACTATTCGTTGGTAAAAGAGTAGCCCAAGAGTTGGCGGTAGGTGGTGATGACTAGCTGCCTTCCCTCTAGTCTTACACTGCTAAATTAGGGACGGCTAGCGCAGATAACCCTAGTGTAGCTTTGCGCGAAATTCAAAACTAACATACTCTTTTCATAACTTGGGAAATAAATAAATCTTTTATGTAACGAATTTGTTATTATATATTTATTTTAATATCAACGTTTGTTTAGATTAAGTT
>NW_013667644.1:131518-133346 GCF_000517525.1 Limulus polyphemus
ATAGCTTATAGTGTTAAATATGTATTGCGAAACTCTCCAAAGTTGTAGAAGATTCTCGAGAGTAAGAATCAACAATATATGTATATATGTGTAAATGCTTAAATGTAGTTCACTATTGTTAGGTAAAACTGAAATTTCTATAATGTCTCCACACGGCTATAAATATAACCAACGCGACGTGCCAAAGAGAGTATCTATTATTAGTTCGCTATATTCCGTGTGCTATAAACTTCGAAAGCTATAACTGTGATTGTTATAACGCTTATCAATCGGAAAACTTTAGATATTTTACCAGGAACCTTTACAGTGTTCGAACATCATAAATCGTTTAACTTCAGTGGATTCTCATTGGACATTAGTATTTTTACGAAAACATTACCTAACGTCACTGGTGAAAAAATCGGCTTGTGATCAGTGAAGGACAGGGCTAGCTAGCTCCCTACAAAGTAAACTGTATCTATATCAACTCGTAATCAACTCGCTCATCGTGAACTCTCGATAAGATATCAAGGAAGATCCAGACTAGAAAGAATAGGGTTATAATTTTTTATTGATAGGGCTTCCTTTATTTTTCGTCTATTAATGCTGACCTCTCTGCTGAGTATTTTTACCTGGGAATCAAAAGAATGTTTTTTTTTGTAGACATGTGTTCAAAAACATGGAGACTTTAAATGTTCCCGGAAACGAGTAGAAAGTTGGCTGTTAGTCTCACCAATATAACAGCTTTAGCAGTCTGTGCATTCAGTTGTATACACATTTCCTGAAGTATCATTATCCACATACTTTTTGGATAGCAGTTGATCTTGCTTTTTCCGGATAAAAATGTAAATTGTACTTTAAAGTCAATTTTATACTCTCTGACTGTTTTTTTAACCAAATTTCTTTCTGACAGTAGGATATTTGTTTGGGATGAATGGTAAAACACACGTGACAATTTGTGGCTTATTTTCAAACGAAGCAAGTACTATATTAACAATAGTGGGAAGGAAATTGTTCTGTACATAGAAACTAAATATAAGGTTTTTTATTTTCTTTTTTGAAACAATCGATGTTGGAACTTATGATTTTCTTTGTACAAATATCACCTTTTAATATACCTAGCTTTTGGCATTGTTCATGAAAGGAATTCCAAGGAAACGTTGTGACTAAAATAAACAAAATTTTTACTATATACAACCGATATAAACTTGTGTGAATTTTAAAAACATAGTTTTTTTTTCTAATATTTAATAAAGCTTCCTATGAGTGATATGTACACGTTATAAAATTTATCCGCCAAAATTACTGAGGTAGTATTTCAAAACTGTAAGACAATTGTCTTGTACTTAATTACATGTTTTAGGTAAACAGCAAATGAATCACACTTAATCCTGCCCTTAGACAGTCCTTGTGGGTGGAGCTCGTGTTGAATTCCTGTCTCAGTATATGTGTAGTATTCTGGCTAAGTCGTTAATTACTTTTTCAAGGTGTCTTATTAGACATCAAGTAGATTAGTTCTGGTTCGCCAGGTCTTCTGAAGTAAATTCAAGTGGAAATAAATCTATAGAAATATAATAGCACTGTCAGTTGTATGTTCATGTAACAACTTCGCAGGGTTTTGATGGATCCTCACCAAATTGTCATGGAGGGTTATTGGGTCCGTGGGGAGATACATACAATTTTTCAGTTTTACATTTTGCATTTTGCGGTTTTTACTATATATATAAAGAATAAAGTACCATATACACAACGTAGTCACAAGTAAATAGACACCACCTTTTCAGAAAAAATTAAATTTTTCAGTCATATTCACATGAATTGATTTATTTATAATTTAATTAATATCTAG
>NW_013667644.1:134346-141948 GCF_000517525.1 Limulus polyphemus
ACTTGAATGTAACAAAGGCTACACATCGGTGGGCCAGTACCAGATAAAGAAAATGATGAGTTAAAGACTGTGACCAATGTGTAACCTTGCCGGGACAACTTCCTCCTTCCGATCCTTACAGAAGCAAGACAGCAAGACGGAAAAGCTTGTTATGACGTTGCTCACCCGAAGTCGACTGTCATCTGGCGCGAAGCCGCGCCTTGAAGACAGGACCATTGTCCATGTATGGGACAAGCACGGCGTGATGGCGCCAGAGCAGACGGAATTGCAGACCATCTGTTCTGAAAGAGCACAGCCAACCGACGAAGAAAGACACAATCCCAAGTGGGATGTTGTGGTAAGGATCGAAGCTTGGTAGCATATTGGATAGAAAGTTACAAATGACGGAGGTAAAGAGGAGGTTCGTGGGACTCAGTGAAGAAACTCTGAACTGGAGAAGTGCAAAAAGCTCTGGTGCAGAGCTGAAGTCCCAGATGGTAAACAGGGTCCAGCATCTTCAAGGCCGAGGTCCTGGCAGAATCATAGACCAAAGACTTATAGTCCAGTTCGGATCAAATCAGGACACAATAGATCCTGAGCATAGAACATCGATCCATTCCCCAAGAGGTGGAAGAGAGAACACGGATGGTGTTCAGAGCCCTTGTACACTTGACACATAGCTGCTTGATGTGTGGAATGAGGGTAAGCTTATGGTCAAAGATAAGCCTCAAGAACTTTCCCTCAGGGACCACATGAATAACAATATCGCCGAGACGGAGCTCGGGATCGGGGTGGAAACCCTGTTGGTGTCAAAAATGCATGCAAACGGTTTTGGAAAAAAATGTAAAACTGTTTGCAGTGGTTCATGTCAACAAGCGATTGAGGGCTGTCTGAATCTGCCACTCAATAAACCTCATGTTCAATGACTGACACAAGATGTGGAAGTCATCGACATAAAGCCCATTTGCAACAGTTGGAGGAAGGTGAGTAGTGATGGCATTAATTTTAACACTGAAAAGTATGACACTAAAGACACAGCCCTGAGGGACTCCAAGTTCCTGTGGAAAGGAACGGGAAAGAGTTGAACCCACGTGGACTTGGAATCGCCTGTCCAGTAAAAAGTTCTGAATAAAAATGAGTAAATGACCACACAACCATAAGAGTGGAGGTCCTGCAAAATGCCACACCTCCATGTAGTGTCATATGCCTTCTCAAGATCAAAGAACAAGGAAAGAAGATGTTCTCTCTTGAGGAAGGCTTCCCTGATCGATGTTTCAAGTCGAATCAGATGGTCCACAGTGGAGCACTGTCGACAGAACCCACACTGGGTGGGCGAGAGGAGTTTGTTCAATTCGAGGAACCAAACAAGATGAACATTAACCATCCTCTCTAAGAACTTACAAAGACTTGATGGCCAAGAAGGCAGGGGAAGAAACAGAAGTGCTAGATGCACGAGAAAATCTGAGAGCATCAGCAATGCTCTGGACTTTAGCAACTTCGTGGCCATTGGAGAGCAAGATGGAAAGAGGATGGGAAGCATACCTCTGAGTGACTTTCCGAATCTTGTTCCATATGGTTTTGGAACAGGTGGTAGAAAAGATGCTAGTAGTGAACATAATCCAAGACTCCTTTTAGCTTTGACGTCGAACCTGCCGAACATGGGCGTGGGCCTGCTGATAAACAATGCAGTTAGAAAGAGAGAGACACCGTTGGAAGGTATTCCAGGCCCGTTTTTGAGCCTTCTATGTCTTCTGGCAAGCAGGACTTCACCATGGACGAGGATACCATGGAAAATGTGTCGAGGTCTTAGGAATAAAGTGTACAGCTGCCTGGACAATATAGTCAGTCACTGCAACCACACTGTCGTCTGTTGTTGATGGTAGACAGACAATGGTAAAGGCAAGTTTGAAGAGAGAGAGGTGAAAGAGGGCCAGTCAGCCTGGTCGAATTTCTACCATGGCACTCAGGTTTGGTGGCATCATCCATGGCCAACCTCTCTCAAAACGATAGGAAAATTATCACTGATCTGTGGGTCACTGTCGACTATCCAAGAAAAGTGGGAGAAAAGTGAAGGGGAGCAGATCGAGAGATACGTGGCAGTAAAAGACTGTCTAGGTGTATGAAAATAAGTATAAGATCTAATATTTAAGAGAGAAAGGTTGTGATCCGAGAGCATACACTCTATGGAACGACCCCTCCCATCAATATTAGCACCACCCCAGAGATGGGTTGTGTCCATTAAAGTCTCACAGGATTAAAAAGGGAGATGGTAACTGGTCAACGAGAGCATCAAGGTCCAATTGATCGTAAGTCTCCCCAGTGATGGTACGACCCAAGGAAACACGGATGGCTATGGCCTCCAATGGTGTATCGAGGGATGCAGATAATGAGGGCACATGCTGGTTGACCAGCAGTGTCACCTTTTCATGCACTTGTACATCACACAACCTGTCATTCCAGTACAAAGAAAACTGCTGAAAGGTGACTGTATCAGCAGGTTTCAGAAATGTGTCCTGTAAGGAGAGACACATGGGATGATAGGAACTGATCAAAGCTTTAATGTCATCGAGTTTATAACGAAAACCTCGACAGTTCTACTGTATCAAAGTGGTAATTTCTATGTAGGTGGAGGAGAACAGGGTGGAGAACCCTTCAGTTTATGACCACGCCATTTTTCTTTACTAGAAGAAGGTCGATCGACCTCCATGGATCCTGCCCTTGATCGAGTGGGCAGATCTCTGTCATCAGACTTGGAATCCAAAGACTGAGGACGTGATCGAATGATCGTCCTGCATCTTGGGGCCAAAGAAAGATCTGAGCAGACACCAGAGGTCGGTGCCCGAGGAAGTGGACCCAGGCAGTCACTGGAAGAAATGGTGGGGACAGAGATTGGAGTAGTATAGATTGGTCAACTCTGTTATCCATGGAGGGCAGAAGACCCCTCACATGACGTGAAAAACACTCAGATGGAGGCACAGAAAGGTCCGTCTGCACCCCCACCATAGCAGTGCAGTGTAGTGCAGTGTCATATGTCCGAGATGAAGTAGGGAACAATAGCTTCCGAGCCCTGAGGTAAGAAATGTTGCTGACAATTTTTAAATGCTGTACCTCTTTCTCCTCCACCCACTTAGGGCAAGACCCAAAGTAAGAAGGGTGGGAACCACTACAATTAACACAGTGAAGGTCCAGTTTGCACTCGTAGGCATCGTGGTCCTTGCCACCACAATGAGCACACGTCACAGAACCACGACAAGATGTCTTTGAATGACCAAACCACTGGCACTGGAAACATTGGAGAGGGTTGGGAATATATGGCCATACATTACAATTCAAATAACCCGCCTTAACAGTGGCAGGGGGACGTGGCAATGAAAACGTCAAAATGAGAACAGAGGTCGGCACCACAATTCCATCTTGACGAGTGGAGATCCTACAAACTGCTGAAACTCATTGGCTGGAGAAACCACCAAGGATCTCTGATTCAGGGATAGTCTTCAAGTACCTCTCGACAATAACTCCTCGTGAGGAATTCAAAGAAGCATGGGGAATAACATCAATGGGTATATTCCCAATGGCTTTTGAATTCAAGAGGAGTTCACTGTGCTTAGCTGTGAATGCTTCCACCAAGATGTCTCCAGAACAGAGCTTCTTAACTGACTTTCGAAAGCCAGTAACCCCTCTAATCCCTTCTGTATAAAAAACGGAGACATTTTCCCTAAAGATTTATCAGACAGGGAATGCAGGATCAAGAAGCGAGGTACAGGTGCACAATGTGGAGGAGACTGCTTTTCGGAGTCTTCAAGGCATGGTCGTTTACCAATGAGCAGAGGGATCTATAATAAAAAGAGCCCACTGACCCCACCCACCATGGAGTCCTCCGAGGGGACGCACTACAATATCAAACAGTGACACTGCAGCAACACCAAGGTTTCGTGAGCACTATACCCAAACACCAGCATCGGACATGATGCCCACAACACCCGTTGAGAATGCCCAACACTGGTACTCAGTTGACCCTGGCCAGATGGGACCAGCTGATTGACCCTGGGAGGGAACACCCCAAGGCCACCTGACTACAGGGCTTCAAGGTCAAAGTGATGTGTTTCAGTGCCCCAAACACCACTAAATCACCAGAACCCTCTCCTCCCCTTCACGGATCGCCACGCACAGCAAACACGTGGGTGGATGTTTAAATGCCAGAGGGGGTAACTGAAAATACAGAACCTTCCCTGGGAGGTTCCCTCTTCACGTACAGGAATTCACCCCAAGGGGTGTGCAGTATAAAGTAATATTTAAATATAACTTATTGGTCTTCTAAATGGTACAAAACAAATATTTTTGAAAAAAAATACTGTAATACTTTCTTCAACTTTTTATAAACTACCGAATAACATTTTCAACAAAAGGTGACATGAAGCCAGTACAAGTACTCTTACTTTAACACACTTTTTACATAAACGTATTTGTATTTTGTATTTATGGCAAAGCTACCGAGGCTATCTGCCGCTGTCCTAATTTTGAACTACTGACTAGAGGGACAGCAGCCAATCAGCAGCACCAAACCACAAATTATCCACGCTAAAGGATTGACAGTCACTCTTACAATGCACCCACAACATAAAGTGCGGGAAATATTTTGTGGTATTGTATGGATTCCAACCCAGCTCATCAGTTCCGAAATCCATGGCTCTACCACAGGCCCAACCCGCGCACTTACATGTAAAGGAAATTGTATACGAAAGTTTATTTTGTTGCGTTTTAGCAATTTAATTTATTTTTAGAATTTAAAGATATCTTATTAATTCTCTGCTATACGATAAAGACGACCCAACCCACATCAATGCCTGTCTCTAAATTATAAACATCATAATAATTATAGCTGTATTATCAGCATGTACTTTAATTTCAGAATGGATCTGTTTTTGTTTTGTTTGAAGTTAAGCACAAAGCAACACAATGGGCTATCTGTGCTCTGCCCACCACGGGTATCGAAGCCCTGATTCGTAAGTCCGCAGACATACCACTGTGCCACTGGCTGCCATCCCTCTAGTCAGTAGTTCAAAATTAGGGAAAGCAGCAGATAGCCTCAGTAGCCTTGTGGTTAGCATGTCGTATTACAGATCAAAAAGTCTAAGGTTCAAGACATGATGCCGTGGAACAAGTTTCGCACTGCAGTTCTGATCGTGTTTTAAAAGTGGTAATCAATTCCATTATTCAGTTCAAATAGCTGAAAAAAAAGCACGCTTGTGGCGGCAGGTGCTGGTTGCTAGCTGTTCCCACTTGATCAGTAGAGGTCTCTGACCAGGTTGTTTAACCCGTGTGTGATGTATAGATTTTTATTCATATTTCAATATTTAATGTATGTATGTTAAAGCAGAATGGTTATAGAGGCCAACATTTGCGGGCGAATGCAACATGTTATTGTCACGCAGTCCCAACATGGCCAATTTTGACACACACAAAAAATCGCGAAAACAGAGAAAAAATCTAAAACTGTTTATATCACTGTTTGGGACCTGCAAGAAAGTATCTTTGTACCAAATCCCATGTAGGGTATTTACCATACACGTGAATAGTTTAAGAAAACCCCAAATTGTGGTTTCCTCGCTGAAAAAAAAATTAACAAAAGACAAAAATTCCAAAAGTATTTATATTCCTTTTTGGGACCTACACAGAGTATCTTTGTACTAAATCCCACGTAAATTGGTTGAAATATGGCCAAGAAACGGACCGAAGTCCCTAAAATTATGCTTTTTGTGGCATCTTGACCCTCCTATAATTGCTAAAATATGGACAAGTCCATAATTTTGCCTGTCAATGTGTGGACCTGTAGAGAAATATCTTTGTACCAAATCCCTTGTAAATTGATCAAAATATGGTCAAGTAATTGACCAAAAATCCCAAAATTATGCCTTTTTGTGAACTCTGACCCACCCACCCCTAAAAAGACTCGAAATGGGCAAATCGAACGTTTTTTTATGTCAATGTTTTGGGTGCATGAAAATTTATATTTGTGACAACTTTCATCTCGATTGCTGTAAATATGACTACACAGGAGCCCAAAATATACATTTTGGAGTTGTTAAATTAAAACAGCGTCTTGGATCAAGGTATAAATTACTAACTTTCAAGTTAATCAGCTGAGAAGTGAAGGAATGGCGGTCGACTGAAAAGTGTTTGGAAGAAGAAGAAGGAAAGAAAAAAAAAGAAGAAACAATTGAACGTATGTCTCTCTGCGAACGAGATTTAGTACGGGTATTGACAGGAAGCCAATCCTAGCTGTATCTTGACACTTTTGAATAATACTGAAATATTACTTAACCCTAGAAAGTTAAATTCATTGAAATATTAAATTTCTAGGGAAATTAGAGTGTTCTTCTAGGGTTAATTATATATATGTACAAGCTGAAATAACCGTCAGCTGACGGGGAATGTTTAAAATTAATTAAAACAATATAAGTTTAACAGCAATCATATATTTCAAAGTAATAACTTGAACATAAACTTTATCTCAAACTTTTAAAATTATAACAAAGCTTCTTCATAAACAACATTTGCGGTTTGATTTCCATCTACCAACAAATAAAGATTTTGAGGTGATCCCACCATTGAACACCCTACATCTCAGTGACCATGATAAAAGCATGGTTGTATGAGAAACAATCCAGAACCTTTTATACTTTTACCTTGAATCTCTTTAGAATATTCAACATTATCTAAAGCGTCAACCTACCAATATTGTTTGAGATTGACTCAATAGGTTGGGAGTAATTAACCAACAGACTTTAGAAAATAGAAATAGGGTTAAGTTTAATTTGTATCTCCGTAGGACATTCCCCATAGTTCATAGTGTTTACATACAGATTGTGGTTGAGAGAGGCCAAATAGTATCGGAGGAGTTAGGGTGCAAACAAACACATATTTTGTCTTTATATATATATTATAGATATATGTAACATCTCGAACAGAAAGCATTAAGAAAACTAAAAAATCTGTGCTTATCTTCATTTTAACTAAGAAAATCTGAAATGTTCTTTACTATAGTTTTTAAAGGTAAAATAACTTGATAGAAAAAGCTTTCTCAATAATATAGTTTTTAATAAATTTTAAGAAATACAAATGGAGAAGTATGACTAACAACCTATCTTACTGTACTTGAAGCAAAAACTCAGAATTCCTATTAGAATGCAAACAATTTAAAAGTTTTGAACTTAATACAAGATAATCATGGTCTTTTTTTTTAAATTATATTTTTCTAAAAGTCTGAATATAATACAAAACGAGCGTACATTAAAAAACCTTTATACCTCCGAAAATTGAACTATTTGATTTATTTCTGAGAGCGATGTTCAACGCATCTGTCTAAAGCTACCAAAAAATTCTCTAAAATTTGCACTTGAATTAGATTAAACTGCACATATAATGATAGCTGTAATTGATACGTCGACTCGGAGCCTTTGACAGTTCTCCAGAGTAATTCCAAGGTTATTTTTAATCAAATATGGTATGAATAAATTTAAGAAAAAGCAATAACATGCAATAACTGTCCAGAATTCTACATCGGAGAAATAGGAAGAAAATTGGAAACCAGACTGACAGAACACAATAAAAAACCGTCCCATG
>NW_013667644.1:142047-144122 GCF_000517525.1 Limulus polyphemus
TATCCGGTCATGTGACCTCTTTGTTCAATACTATATATATATATCTATATATATATCCGTGTCAGTGTAAACTACCTGTACCCGATGATGACAAAACCTTGTGAAAACGCTGTACATTTTCTGTTTTGCTTTATTACCCATTCACTGTCTCCAAGCAATATTGGTCTCAAAGTGGGTTCCTCGTCACCGAATTTGAACAACAACATATTTAGTAATTTTATCAAATTGGAGGCGACGAGACTCATTATGTATTAAGGTAACATTTGTTACTGACACTTGTTTATTTGTATTTAAGCACAAAGCTACACAATGGGCTATTTGTGCTGTACCAACCACAGGTATCGAAACTCGGTTTCTAGTGTTATAGGCCCGCAGTTTTCCGTTGTGCCAGTGGGGGAGGGACAACGTTATTTACACTTAAAGAAGTTTAGAGTTATTGTTAGTTTAATGAAATGGATCTACATATTCGCATTAATGTAAGTAAAATTAGATTAAAAAGTATAAATTGAAACGAATCAGATTTCATCACAATAACACAGGTAACAACTTAAGCTAAATCACTTTTTACTGGACAAATCGGGTGTCCAGTAAAATGAATGTAAACGAAACACTGTTTGTTGCATGTAGTTGTCGACGGGACTTTTCTTTTCTTATAAAAAAACCCGTCAATTCAGCCTGATTATAGCATACGTTGAAACGCTATCTGTATGAAAACCGGAATGGTAAACCTGAATGATGCCTTAAGCTAATAGGGAAAGGTAAAAAATTCCCATAATTGTTGATGTTCATGGTCTTGTTTTAGATCAAGATGGGAGTGGAGGTTGTTTGTAAGGTGCAGGTTTGATCTCTTCCTTTCGCTCCAGGGTGTTTGCTCAGGCCTGTATAGGGTCATGCAGTCGTACAAGAAGCACATTTGTTTAAAATATCACTAATAGTTATTAACATACAAACTTCCGTATAATGACTAAGCAGAGCAATATTAATTTCTTACTGAGTTTTGATGGTTTGATAAAGCAGTCTACCCGAGTTTATTTATCGGTTTATTTTGAAGTACCATTATTACAACATTTTTCTACATTATGCTAAAGATGCATCTAGATCTGGGAACTCTTATAGAAACCACATCATCTGCGAACAGAAATGAAATAAAATGGCTTTAATCTAGATGCAGCATGCTACTCATGTGCATAATAAATAAAAATAGGACCCTCTACCTGGGAATACCTGCCTCAGGAGTAAAGTGCTTTTCTTTAACTTTCCTTTTGTCCAGGAAATTGGAAAGCCAATAGATAATAACCAGCAGAAGTTCCAATTGGAACATCTGGAACCGAAGACCATCATATCACAATGTTCTTTTTGAACATCAAGGAAACAGACCACAGCAAACTTTTTATCATTCAAACCTTTTTTGTGATTTAGGTAATTTATTATTATTTTCTAAGAAAGAGTTTGTTTGTTTGTAATTAAACATAAAGCTATACAATGGGCAATCTGTGCTCTGCCTACCACGGGTATCGAAACCCGGAATCTAGCGTTGTAAGTCCGCAGACATACCTCTGTGCCACTGAGTGGCCTAAAAAAGAGAGGAGTCTACAAGTAATAGCTTTTCTTTTCTAAAAGTTTACTAATAGACGGTTTTTAAGGCTAATAGATCTATAACTATTTGGCTTGCCAGCTGGATTTCCTTCTTTATGGAAGAAGGTAACACTGGCTTGCGACAAGAGTATGGCATCTATCTTGATTTTAGAAAACGTTGAAAATATCGGTTAAATGGGCATATCATTTTTAAGTGACTTTCTTAATGAAGATTATTGGAACTCGGTCTTGGCCATGAAGTTGTATTTTTAATTTTGTTATCTGTTTTTGTGATGTCTACGATGGAGATTGGTTTTGGATTAAGATCATTAGACGTTCCTAATAAGCCGACATTACTACGGCTAGAAAGTATTGCGTGAAAAGAAGGGTGTTGTTCAGAACGAATGTGTTAAATTTTAGTAGAATAAAGTGTATATACACTGAGTGGTCAGAAGTAAATAGACACCTAATTTTTCGTCATTTAACTGATTTATGCTAAC
>NW_013667644.1:145105-146494 GCF_000517525.1 Limulus polyphemus
GTGGACAAGAGCACCACATTGTTCCAGGAAGATAGAGCACCGTATCACACTGCTAGAAACACCCAAAAGTGGCAGGAAGAAAATTGTATCCAGAAGTTGCCCTGCCCGAGCCAATTTTCTGACATGAACCCCATCGAAAACCTCTGAGCCATACTCGACCGGCAAGTCAAGAAACAACAAAAAAAAACAACTTCGAAGAGCGATCTACTCCAAGTTTTGAAGCAAGAGTGGGCGAAAATCCCACAATCTAAAATTGACGAGATGATTCTCACGATGCCCCAAAGGATCAACGAACTCCACGAAGCGAAAGGAAGATCTACTAAGTATTAGTTAAATTATAAATAAATCAATTCATGTGAATATGACTGAAAAATTACATTTTTTCTGAAAAGGTGGTGTCTATTTACTTGTGATCACGCTGTGTAGCTTATATTTTGTTGCAGTAGAGTTAGTTTAACGATAGCCAATCACAAAATAGTTATAATATTTATGTCTAAGCGTAATTAAAGTTTTAATAACTAATAGTACGTTGTTCATAAAATATAACACCGTGAAACGTCTCTAACGAAACTCACAATACTTCCTACTGGACAAATACACAATACAACAATAGTATTAAAGGAAACGTCCCCGAGTGGCTCAGCGGAAAGACTGAAGGCTCATACCGATAAAAACCGGCTTTCGATACTCTTGGTGGACACAGCAAATACAGCCCATTGTGTAGCTTTGTGCTTAACAACAAACAAACAAATTAAAGGAAACTATACAGACTTCTGTTGCATAAAATTATGTCGTCATAAACAATACCTCACTGTATTAGATGAATCAAAATAAAAGCTCTGTATTTTAATTTTTTGTTTATTCCTCTCTATGTTATATATATGTCTTTATACAAATAATTAGATTTTTCTTTGTCTTGAACGACTTCGTAAATGCTACTATTATACCACCAATTTATTCATATTACCAGGTTGTATTTTTTATTATTAGCGTTATAAATTTCACGCTTACCGCTGAGCTACTTCAGACATATGTTAAATACTTCAATGATCCGGATGTTGATATTATTTCCTGATATTGCGAAATGTCTCTTGATTTCCTTGTAGAAGATCCATTAATGTGCAGTTTCGGCTTTAGGTTGTGTTATCCGATCACACAATCCCCTAATACCATTGTGCAGTTTCGGCTTTAGTTGGGTTATCCGATCACACAATCCCCTAATACCATTGTGCAGTATCGGCTTTAGTTGTGTTATCCGATCACACAATCCCCTATACCATTGTGCAGTGTCGGCTTTAGTTGGGTTATCCTATCACACAATCCCCTAATACCATTGTGCAGTGTCGGCTTTAGTTGGGTTATCCTATCACACAATCCCCTAATACCATT
>NW_013667644.1:147142-152428 GCF_000517525.1 Limulus polyphemus
ATTGTGTAGTGTAGGCTTTAGTTGTGTTATCTGATCACACAATCCCCTAACACCATTGTGTAGTGTAGGCTTTAGTTGTGTTATCTGATCACACAATCCCCTAATACCTTTGTGCAGTGTCGGCTTTAGTTGTGTTACCTGATCACACAATCCCCTAATACCTTTGTGCAGTGTCGGCTTTAGTTGTGTTATCTGATCACACAATCCCCTAATACCATTGTACAATGTCGGCTTTAGTTGTATTATCCGATTGTACAATCTACTAACACCATTGTGTGCTAGTGGAATTTCAGAAATTAACAAAACTAAGACTTAAATTATGCATCTATCTATTTTCTTAGGCCTTAAAGATCGCATATTTATTGCACTTTTGTAAGAGATACAAATAATGTATACATTTTCACTTAAAATTGTTTTCACCGGTGCGAGAACGATGAAAGCGCGAGAAACCAATAGTCACTTGTCATGCTTGTGGGTGGCTTTGCGCATGAGGCAAGTGTTGTCTGAACGAAAGAAATTACTTAGTTTAATAGTCAAAATGACAATACCAGTACTTAACGCTTCTACGTGATATGTATCATTCATTATCTTTTAATTTTATCTTATCTATAAGATTAGCGAAGTATAACTAAAATACGAGCTGACGTAACGCGTTCAACTCATGTAGAAGACATGGGGTCCTCCATTGGGTAACATAAGGCGTTCATATCCAAACAATGACACCATTATGTCTCTCCTCGGGAGGCTTTATGAGTATGTGCCATGTTTGGTGACAATCGGTTCAGAAGTTTGCCAGTTATGAGAGGACTTACACACAGTCTTTCGTCAAATAATGATTTAGATAAGCAAGTCTTTTTCAATAGAGAACGCCATTTTAACAAAATATTTGTGCAACAGGTTACGTTTCTTTGTTTATGGTTAGGCTCAAAGCTACACAATGGGTTGTCTGTGCTTTGCCCACTACTGGTATCGAAACCCATCTATTAGCGTTATAAGCCTACACACTTAGCGCTGAGCCACTGGGGGAACGGGGCATAGGATTTTACACTTTCATTTTTAAATAGGACTATTTTTGTACAGAATAAAAAAGAAGACTCGTGACTTCTTTCTTTTTTTACATATACAAAATCAATGTTCCATGTCATGTAAAATTGAACAATTAAATACTTCTATATTATTTACGGCTTATAAGTTGGGTTAAAAGACAGATTGGTAATAATAAGTACACACAGGAATTCTCCACGTTTAAGAACTTTTTTATTCACCAAGCTTTGGTATACGCTGCAAAAAGAATATACTTATCAATTAAATAGTGTTTATTTTGTGTTTTTTTAATTTCGCGCAAAGCTACACGAGGGCTATCTGCGCTAGCCGTCCCTAATTTAGCAGTGTAAGACTAGAGAGAAGTCAGCTAGTCACCACTCACCGTCAACTCTTGGGCTACTCTTTTACCAACGAATAGTGGGATTGACCGTCACATTATAACGCCCCCACGGCTTAAAGGTCTAGCATGTTTGGTGGGATGGGGATTCGAACCAGCAACCCTCAGATTACTAGTCGAGCGCCTTAACCACCTGGCCATACCAGGCCATTAAATACTGATTTTTTAAATCCAAATATACTCAGGGGTAAACTCTAAAATGCTATCGGGAAAAAATGTAGAAGGTGGCTACAAGTTTGTTATTAGGTTACATATACTTCTTAAGTATGCATGTTTTATGTTAAAACGCTACTCACACATAGTTCACACGATCAATAATTTTGACAACACAGAGGAGCCCTTCACAAGACAGGAGATAACGTCTTCAACAAAAATATTGTCAAGTTAATCCTTTTCGATGCACATTATTATTGGTAGAACTAACACGTGTCAACTTCCACGTTAATGTGATGCCAATAGACAGATAATGAATTCTCGATTGTAGTGAGATTTTTTGCGTATTTTTCCAAGGGGGCCCACCGGGATTTTTCCTGTGTCCCGGTGAATCATTTCGCACCTGAATGTAATGTTCCGCGACTACTGAATCAGCTGGTAAAGCTCATATTAATAAGCACTCTAAGTGAATGGTTCCCAACTTTTATCTTCGCGGATCTGGCGAAATATTCTTTAAAAACTCACAGACTGTTAGAATGTTGTAAGCCCATAAAGTTGTTATCTGATTTAGCTTCTTCGAGAAGTTATGAAGTGAAAGTTATGAGGCTCACTTATTTTACAGCGAACTAAGAAGGATACAACACTATCCATCTATTCCTTACTCATGAAAAGAATGATAAATTTCACGATTTGAAATGGAACATTTCACAGTAAAGTTGTTATATCTGTACACTATCTGTATAGTTTCATCATTTACTTGAATAATCAAAACATAATACAAAGACGGGAGATTGGTAAAACTTTAAGCATTAAAACTGTTGTCTGATGTCATGAAGACTTGAGTCGGATCCTTTTGTATATGCACCTAACTGCGTCACCATCATCCAATAAGAAGAGTCGTTCAGTATCCAGAACGTAAGCAAATTAAACTTCAGTTTAGCCAGTTTTCTATTAATAATTAATGAAATTTTAAACGCATTAATTAAACATGTTAATCCAAGTTAGTTAAGTATCTCCACTGTGAGAGGCAGAAAACTCAAAGGATATCAGTGACACCAAACTGGGTCGGAAAGGGTTAATTAATACAGTCCTAACAAATTCTGGGATTCTTTTCCACAAAGCATACGACATAAAGTATACCTGATCCCGGGATTGCAACCATTAGTCTTAGTGCGTACAGAATTTCACAGCGATTGTTTTATATTTTGGATTAGTGGTTAGCATGTCGGATTGTTAACCTGAGGGTGATTGGTTCGCGTCCCATGACTGCGAAATCGCTTTCTGCACAATAATAACCCTAGATTTAGTAGTAGGTGCTGACTAGCTGCTCGTCTTCTAGTTTTTAGCTCAAAATTAAGGACGGCTAGTGCAAATAGTTCTTGTATAACTTTACCCCAACCACATTCTTATAACAAACGCTCTTTTTTGTGACTGTAACGAAATCTATTTTGACCTATTTCTAAACCGCACCTATACCTACTGGAAGGATTCCAATAAGATCTAGTACAATTGAAAATGTATTACTTCAAAAGTCAATTTTCAACTCTCAGGAACAAAAATAAAATAAAGACAGCCAATTGTAATGTATATGTAAGGTTACAGCACATACACAAGTGGGCAGAGTGTACTCAAGATACAGTTGCCATATCAACGTAGAAGTTGGGCTAACTGTACAGTTTCACCTTCAGTCAGTAATCTTTGTTTGGGGGGGGGCAATGTCTAACAAATTCACTTTGGCTCTTGTTTCGCGAAGTGGTTCCTGAAGTGTCTCTGATGTTTCTTAAAATAAAGTCCTTCTAATTTTCATATAATTAGAGTGAATAATTTAAGTGATGATGTGTATGTCTGTCCATAACTCCTTTCTCACTTCGCTTTGAATTAAAGTGTGACTAGAACTTAGATATGTAGATGGTAAAAATGGGGGTGGGGTGGTAGAAACGTTGTAACAAAGTTAGCTAGATGATACCCAACAATTTTATCACTACTAGAAACCCAAAAACCTAAAACAATTTTCTATGTTGTAGAATATTGAGGTTAGTTATAGGGTAGAAAACCACTGAATTATTTACAAATCCTCTATCTTTACTTTATATTTTACGGCCTCCATTTTGTTATATTATTATTAAGAAGAAGTGTTTAATAACGCTATATTTTCCTCAAATTTGAAAAGTTTCAGAACTAGGTTGGATTTACTTTTGGTTTCATTTCATACTTTTATTTTAAGTAATTAAGCACTAACGTAAACATTTATGCAGTTAACCAACACACCCTATACAACCATAGAAAATATATAACTTAACCCAAGTTCCAGGAGAAATATGAGACATAGAAAAGTTGTTTGCATTGTTGTTGGTGTTCTTTTTAAACGGCTCATTTGCGATATTTACTTTTGGGGAAGGTAAAACAGACGCTATAAGATACATGAAAAGCATATTTGTTCCAGCATTACAAATTTTGAAATGTAACTGAGTTATTGAGGAAGCAAAAGCGACATATGCAGATAGACTAAAAAATACTAAATCACAAAGACGAATGAAAGTTGAAACTCATTACAAAAAAGCAAGAAACCACGTGAAACAGATGAGAGAATATTGGTAGAATTAACAGTAACACATGGGTATAACACATGATCTGAAAGTTTTATACCACGAAAGAGATAAGAAAATCACTATAAACATTCATGGCACAAAAGTATAGTAAGTATATGGATTTTGTATCTATGGCAAAACTATTAAGACTATCTGCCACCGTTCGCTAATTTTGAATTACTGACCAAAGAGAAGCTTAAAGGTTGGGGAGGGGGAACTAATTTCAGAGATCTACATCTGAGCGAACCTGTTCACCATCAATGTAAGACAAGAAGTAAATGATGTAACAAAATTAACCAACTTAGTTAGCAAAGAAGAATTACAAGAACTAATTGATATAATACGCAGAAGAGACGAAAGAATAGTAACAAACATACTCGATAAAAAGGGATTCTAAAACATTTTGATATAATATATTAGGATCGAAATATATAATAAACAATATTAAACTTACTTAGCAGCGAAATATTATACAAGATCGTTTTGATATAAAAAGTAACTTAAAAGTAAATTGGTTTGGTTTGTTTTTAAATTTCGCGCAAAGCTACACGAAGACTATATTCGCTAGCTGTCCCTAATTTAGCGGTGAAAGACTAGAGGGAAGGCACTAACGACCACTACCCACCGCCAACTCTTGGGCTAACCTTTTATCAACGAATAGTGGGATTGACCGTCATATTATAACGCCTCCACGACTGAAAGGGCGAGTATGTATGGTGGGT
The DNA here is from genome assembly GCF_000517525.1 of Limulus polyphemus. Taxonomy (NCBI): domain Eukaryota; kingdom Metazoa; phylum Arthropoda; class Merostomata; order Xiphosura; family Limulidae; genus Limulus; species Limulus polyphemus. The sequence goes on from NW_013667644.1 coordinate 152,047, forward strand.
CGTGGATTCGAACCCGCAACTTGCAGATTGCGAGTCGAGCATCCTAACCAATGGTCATGCCAAACCTTTTAAAAGTAAAACACCAGATGTACGAAGCGAGAAGTCACTAACAAACACTTGACAATAAAGAATTTTTGTTTGTTTATCTATTGCTAAACACAAAGCTACGCAATGAACTATCTGTGCCCTGACCACCACTGGTACCAAAATCCGATTTTTAGCGTTATAAGCCATCAGATTTACCGCTGAGCCACCGGGTGGGGTGGCTGAAGAATTCTAAAACACATTGATATAATATATGTCATAAAAGTAAGATATCATAAAAAAACTATTGTTTGTTTGTTTGAAGTTAAGCACAAAGCTACGCAATGGGCTATCTGTG
>NW_013667644.1:152946-154312 GCF_000517525.1 Limulus polyphemus
CCATTGGGGGGGGGGCACAAAAACTAACAAAGTTGCTTATTAAGTGACAATTAAAACTATCTAGTCTCATTTGTGCCAAGAATTGGAGTGCAAATGCACACTATATTTTGGATAAGCAAAGGAATGTCAAGCAGCGCTGACCAGAGGGGGCTCTACACAGGAATATTGTTGGGCTCCCTTCACCCAGCCCGTAAGAAATATGAATTACATTATTTCCACAAACCAAAATATCTCAACTCAATATGAGGAATCGGTTCCGAGCTGCCAGGCATAAAAAGAGTTTTTCTCAGTGATGAAGTTTTATGAACGATTTGCTATATATCAGGGGTATTAACAGGATTCATCAAAGTTTAATAGTTTCAAAGGTGAGAGTATTGTACAACATCCTAGCCCTGTAATTGTCAGCTCAAGATGGCTGTAATTTGCAAGGCAATTCAATACATTACTACATGTTACGCTGCAATAGGTATATCGCACCCTAATGGTAGACAGGAAATGTTCCTTGTTGCTAGGATGAGAACCCGGAAATTTTTGACAGGGAAGTTACAACCATATTTTGTTATAAGTCATAATGGCATGACGTGTGTTACCTTGAAGCCTTTTCCCAACCTTTAACGGAAATTGAAACGGGGAATAATCTAATAGTACTTGTGTTTGTACACATAGCTTATCTACAGAACATTATGCAGCTGATTTGATCGTCGAATTTAAATGTCTTGCACAAGTTTTGGAAATATTTTTTTTTTTTAGAGATTGCGAACAACAGATTTTGTTTGTAAAAAAATTATTGCCCAACAGCTTTTCTCTCTCTCTCAGAAACTGGAGTCAATTGACAATAAACTGTTGAAGCATGAATATCTTGTATTTCGTTAAACAAAACTAATCGTCTTCCAAAAGAAACCCATGAAAAGAATCCCATGAAAGATAAATTTTCACGTAAGTATAAGTCATTTTCTGTATCAACCGTCTTGAGAGTGAAGTGTGAAAATTGATTTTCTTCATTTAGATGTCTAGCTTAAGATTACTAAAGGCGTGTTGGAGTTAGACTTGTTGAATATTTCACAATGGTGACCTTATATCTTCACGGTTTTATTTTACAGAAAAAAACAAAACAATTCAATTCATTCTGACGGTAGAAGTGGAAAATTAAAAATCTCAAAGCACATGGAACGCTGGAGGAAGTTGTTGCGAAGAGACACCAATACGGAAAATTATTATAAAAATTGAGGTTAAAAACAAAAATTTCGCTTTACGCTCGGTTCATCTGGGAAAATAGTATTTTGAAATACGTACTGTCCTAGCTACGTAGTTAAAGATCTCGTTCTTTAACGCAGTATGAAGGACTAAGATAATCTTAACTTCATGA
>NW_013667644.1:155022-158777 GCF_000517525.1 Limulus polyphemus
TATTCAGCAAGACAAATAGAAACAAACAAAAAATATGTATAAATGAAAAAAAAAAGTTCATAATTACTCCAAACTGGAACTGAAATGTTCTGAATGTTTCTGATTTCAAGTACAATTTGTATTATATTACTTAAAATGTAAGTGTTAAAGTTATTGTTGTGAAAGAAATACATACATAAACTGTTCATTTGTTAGTGGGTTTTAAACACAAAGATACATAATGGCCCTCTGCGCTGTGTCCACCGTAGATATCGAATTTTAGTGTCATAAGCTCTTACGCATACCGCTGAGATACTAAGGGTGAGGCTAAAAAACATTAAATCTTAATATTGAAAGTCATATAGGGATGATTTATGTATAGCTGTAAGATCCCTCTATTATTTTTTGTACTCTTTTGGCACTGACATCCCTACATCATTTTACATTTACAAAATGTTTTTTATTATTTGTTTTGTGACTTTTCCCCCTGACTGAAAGTTATTGTATTTTTTGTATGTGTGTAATAAAATTGAATATTATGTGTTTTATTTTATTTTTCACGCCTTCACTTAATATATGATATGGGAGTTGGCTCCCTAAAGACACTAATTGTATAGTGTACAAAGCATTGAGTATTCTACATGTTACAGTCATCTAATATTCATCTATTATTGGCTTGTAATTCCTGTTTTACCTTGTAGTTAAGCTTTTTAAAATAACACTAGATTTCTGTAAAAAAGCTAACTTGAAGGGGTAATGATTACATCGTTTAGGCTAGAATTATGATTTTTGTTAAAAATTACTACTAGTTATTACGACTAAATGATGACATCGTGCACTGCCCAGAAACACATAGAGTAGACTTAAGTTTCAACTAAGTTAGTGATAAAGTAGTTGTAGAGTTATATTGACTGAAACAAGAAGAAAGATGAACAATTTGGTGAGTTGGTCACTTTCTGGTTTGGTATCTTAGCGATGGTTTCTTGCCTTGTTTTTGGGCTTGTTAGGTAGAGAAGTAAATGAAAGTGAATGGAAATCATCTTTTAAAGTAAAACACTGTCATTGGTAATTTTTAGCGTGTATATTTGCATTATACCTGTTGATTACTTTGGCCATCCCTACATATATAAAGTCTACCGACTCTATAATAAACAAAATTTTAATGTTACTGTATAAGTTACAGTTGGTTTATGATGGCTAAATATGATGAATAAATGTAAATATTAGATTCAAAAACCATGATCAACTAAAGAAAAATTGATTATTATTATAAAAGAAGCTTCAGTGTAGAAATAAAGAAAAAATGGTTGATTTAATCCCTAGCTTTTGATGTTATAGCTAGAAGTAAAGAGGCTGGTTAATGCTTAAAAAGATTGTTCAGCCAACTTCTCAGCGATGTTGTATTTCGGTTAATTAATCTAGGTAAATTTACCCATCTTCTGAACAATGCTTGAAAGTATTGTGTTACGTTTTGATATACGTTCTTATAGTTAAGGAACCCTAATTAATTCATCATATTTTCATCAATGGTGAAAAACAGCATACTGGATATTGATATGTAACGTATGATTAATAAACTTTATATGTAAGAAATTCATCAGCTTTTAAACATTGTTGACAAACTGCATGTTCGACTTTGATAAGTAATGTATAGTTAGTAAACTATATACTGGCAATTCTTTAGCTTTTAAAGGATGTTAACAAGCATATGGGATTTAAGGTAATTAATCAGCTTTGAATTAATTTTAAACTAGTAATAAACGAAGTTGTAACACCAAATTTAATATTTTTCTTTAACAGCTTCTTCGGGAGCGTTCCACTAAAACACAAACCGTAACTGACAGTAGAAAGCTTCAGTTAATTTAAATAATAAATTCTAATGGAATCTATAGAGTTCATTTCTACAGCGCCATTTTGATATATTAAGTTGTCAAGCTCATTGTTGAAAGAATTGTTGTTGAAATATTTAACTGCTACCTGTTGTAAACAAAAGTTTTATCGAAGTCACAGATTGAAATAACAAAATATAACTTCCAACTGCAATGTTAAAGTCACGTATGTATTTTACAGTGTAACATTAAAATTTTAATATCGAAAGTTATGTACGGTTGCGTGAATTGGTTGTTGGGGCCTATGGAACTTTAAAAGTTTAAAAATTTGATTAAAGAAGGAAGGTCATGGTTCTAAATAATGCCGTACCAAAGTTTGATGGCACCCTCTTTACGACACATAAAGTCGGCGCCTCTCCCCTAAACTCATTATTTCGCTTTACTAGTCGATCGGGCAAGTTGTCGCCCTGTGCAAACGTATTATTTGCACTACTCTCTGTACGACCCTGTGGCTAGAGTCTAAACACATCGTCGGTCTATCTTAGCCAGAAACCAGAACCGATGTTTGTCATTATATAAAAGGCTGTTCAGTTTAGATGTTATTAATTGATTTGTTTTTGTGAGTGAATATTTTATTATTGTTTAGTTTGTTATAATAAGTGTTAAAAGCAGACGATTGTAGGAGGCTTTGTTAATAATTCATTGATTTTGAGACTATTGAACGTCGCGTGCAATACATTGACGTCAAAATATAGAAGGCGGACAGACGATTAGGTAATAAATAGATAAATAGCGTGAGACGAGCGGGAAGCAGAAGAAAGTAAAGTTGCAAAAGGAAAGTTTCGGCGTGAAACTAACTACCATAGAAGTGCTAGACCTAACGATTGACATAGGTTTAACGCTTAGTATGTTAGAATAAGACAAACAGTAAAAAAGAAGATAAGGAAAATAGCTTATTTCGTCAACGTGTGGTTTGAAGTAATTGAATCAGCCTGAGTACAGTTTGACAAAAGGAACAGAGGATCTTCAGAAGAAAGAAGACCAAACAATTACGGTAATTCGTGCCACAACTGTAAGTGCATCACACACAGAATACTAGTGCGACAATAATAGTGGAGATAGTTTGGCTTGTCAACAGTGTGAATACATTACTGTACATATGTTTCAGTTGTTCCGAATATATATATTATTTGACAACAAGTGAAGTACGTGCTGTTTTATTCATTGTTGAATTTATCTCTTACAAGTCACCGATACCTACTGGAGAAGAACCCTAAACAACACAGTATATATTTATACTATTAAGAAGTATAAGTAAAAGCCTTTTTATGTTGACAATTGGCGAAGAACAGATTTTTAAATTCTGGCAATGTTGATATCTCAACGCCACTTGTTAAATGCCGTTGTTTCAAAATGCACATAAATATTGCAGCATAAATTACAGTGACTCTATTATTCATTGTGATACCACTTAGTTGGGGGTTGTAATCTGTTGTCAACACGAAAATATCCATCGTGAAAGATGAAATGTAAGATTTTTCTGACAGTCTGTACATCTCCAAATTGTTTATGTGATTCGATACGAATGCACTTATTGCGTTGATGCCATCTTTTGTCTGTATAGATATTGTTACGTCTCTGTTCGTTAGTTAATTTTCCGTATAATTTCTTTCCGATGAAACTTTAGCAACACAAGTCCCTTCTTCAATAAAACTAGTTTATTCTTTCTCAGTACAACTTTGAAATTCACTTAATTTCAACGGTCACACTATAAGTTAAACAAACGCTATAATTCACAACGAACGTCACACGCGCTCGACCCAACAATACGTCTCTCTCTCTGTCTGCAGTTCAATTACATTACATTACATTGTTGCCGTCACTTCTTACCGGTATTATATACACAAGAATATCGCATATCTAGTAAACGCTCGAGACTTCACGAAC